>NC_134356.1:80277938-80477938 GCF_048569485.1 Anomaloglossus baeobatrachus
GTTTTCAGCTAATTAAATTTCAGTGCACATGGTCTGTACACTGGGTCTTCTCCTTGTTTGGGATTCCCCTACCCATCTGTCTCCGGTCTGTGAATGACAGGTCACTGCTAACATTTCAAACAGAAGAAGCAGGTTATTCACAGACTGGTAGGTAGAGAGGATGGGGCATCACAGACAGGGAGGAGATGACCCAGTATACAACCATGTTGCGACCTTGTTGATGGAGCAGGGTCGCAACAGAGCTTGAGTAACCCATTTTATGGTATTTAAACCTAGAGAAGGCCTGTGGGGTAATGAAAATAAACTTGAAAAATTATTTTAAAACCTTCCCATACACATAAGATAGCTTTTGGCCAGATGGGAAGAGGGGAGAAAGCCTCTGCCAGGGCAGCAGCTCATCTCATCTGATAAAAGAACCCAGTCTTAATTATCTGATCCTTCTCTTCCACCAAAATCATCTGCAGCGGAGAGTCGAAAGGCCCCCATAACAGTATGTGCATGTGAGCCTTTAGTGTGTATTGTTGAAATTTACTGCAATAGTCATACTAATAAAGGAATCTGTCAGCAGGTTTTTGCCATGTAATCTAGCAGAAGCATGATGTATAGATACATCACTGAAATCAGAGTCTATCACGTACGCTACTGTATATTCACACAGGGAGTTTTTGCAGTGCTTTTTTTCTGCAGCAAAACCTTATCTTGTGGCAGGAAGTCTCCTGGTAGTTTTCTGTGTTTTTGGATAGTCTTGGCCAATTCTGGTGTGGTTTTTATGGTGTTTTTAAAGTGTTTTTTACTGCGTGTTTTTGCACTTCCTCTGGTAGTGATGGCCGGACCAAGTCCAGACCCGCGGGGGTTCAAAAGTTCCTGAGTGCTGGGCTTGATTGATTTGGATCCAGCACTCTGGCAATAAAAAAAAAAAAAAAAAAAAAGAAAGAAAGAAAGAAAGCACGCTTTACTTAAGAGTCTCCGGGGCGGCTGTATATGCTCCCACGGCCCCTCCTTTTACTTCCAGGGCAGATAAATTAGCCTCGTGCATATTCACAGCTTTCCCCCCGCTCACCAGCATCTGATTGGTTGTAGTCAGACGCGCACCCACCCTGAGTGACAGCGTGTGATGGCTCCCAATCTCAGACACGTCTAATAATAAATAAAAATTGGCGTAGGATTCCCCCCATATTATGACACCCAGCACAGGTAAAGCATATGGCTACAGGCTGCAGCCTCCAGCTGTGTGCTTATCTTGGCTGTGTATCAAAATAGGGGGAACCACATGCAATTTTTCTGTTATCTAAATAAATAATTTTAAAAACCAGGCTGCAGTTGCCCCCAATTTTGATACCCAGCCAAGATAAAGTCCGACAACTGGAGGTTGGTATTCTCAGGCTGGGGAGACCCATAATTATTGGGTCCCCCCAGCCTAAAAATAGCAACCTGCAGCCACCCAGGATTGTCACATCTATTACACGCAATTATAGTGTTCTCGTGATAGCTTTCTGTGTACAATTTATAGTGACAGGGAGCTGCTAAATCGGTGCTGGGGGTGTCGTAGACTAGGATGCAGGTAGTTCTGTAGTGACAACTCATGCTGATAAAACACTGATTGTATTGACATGACACAGCAAAACACAGCTCAGTAAGTGACATCACAGGAATCAGGCTCTCTTCCTCTACACCACAGAGCTCTGAGATTACACAGCAAAAACCTGCTGACATGTTCCCATTTTACAATAAAATAATGATAATAAAACTATTGCAAGCATGAAAAATATACAATGTTACAGTAAAGTACGGTAAATGCAAAGTTTTTGTGGTAACGGTAAATAATCTTTCACCTATTCAAATTAAAAGCATAAAAATAACTTCAACCCCAACCTTCTGCTTGTGAGAATGAAGAGCATCTCATCTGTCATTTTATATCATCATGCATTACAAGTGCACTGCCATTTAAAGGGCATCGCAAAGCAACCTACTTCTGTTACCATATGGTCCTAATTACCACTGGGATGCTGCCCGTGTTATGTCCGTTTGCCTCGCTCTTCCTAATGAACAAAGCAGCTCATTTCCATAGAGTTACAGGTTTTCTGTAAAATCAACATTTAGAGTTAAAGGTAAATTAAAAATTATAAGAAAAGTCTTAAATAGGTTTTTCCCTACAAAATATGCCTCAATTATCTAGTTAAGCAACTGTTAAAATAATAATAATAATAATAATAATAATAATAATAATAATAATAATAATAATTTAAAAGCATGTAAAAAAATGGAAGCGTTAAAAAAAAAGGTATTGCAATTTTGGTAAAGGGGGAACTTACATTTTTAAACTTTTCCAAAATAATAGATACCACACTTAATGGACTATTGTTGATGCTCATCATCTAGTAGCACGTTGGGCCTCTTTTGGCCTTCAGAATTGCAGCAATATTTTGTGGTAAAGACTCCACTTGTGTGACGCCCTGGACTATCCAGGTCGTCCCAGGTAGACACACACACACACACACACACACACACACACAACACCACACCCCCTTCCCGGTTAGGTAACACCAGCCAAACCAAAACCCTTGTCACCACCCTCCAGGTTTGATGTCCACACCAGGGGGGCGGCGGAGCGAGGTGATTGGCTCCGCCCACCAAGGAGTTCACATGCCTGGAGGCGGGAACCTAAGTAGTCAAGTTCAAGTTGAAGTAGAGAGTAGTTTAGACAGAGAAGTAGAGAGGTTGAGTCCAGAGGCAGACCTGCGCTCAGGCCTGCCATAGACTACTCCGGTGGCTGGGTTGGGGCCCAGTCACCATTGGCAAGGAGGCAGACGGTGGTGACCGCCTGCAGGTGACCGGGAATACGACCGGCGGAAACGTAAGGGACCGGGACAGGGTAGTGGCCCG
Organism: Anomaloglossus baeobatrachus; assembly: GCF_048569485.1. NCBI lineage: Eukaryota > Metazoa > Chordata > Amphibia > Anura > Aromobatidae > Anomaloglossus > Anomaloglossus baeobatrachus. The sequence continues at coordinate 80,280,822 of NC_134356.1, forward strand.
CTGGAACCGAACCGGGAAGCCAACTGGATACCGGAGCACCAGGCAGGGTACTCAGACCCAGCACAAAGCCCTGAACTGACAGGGCCGAGTCGAATCAACTGATTTTGGGCTGGACTTAAGGACTTACCCCACACAAGTCCCTTTAGAAGACAACAGCCCAACCATACCGGGTATCGCCACCGCCAAGGCATAGAGACCCAAAGGGCCAGTGTCTGCGGGCAAATGGGCTCCCCCCGCCGGGGAGCGGACTACCGGTGTCTAGGCACAGGAGTCAAAACATTTACACAGAGATGCAGGAGAAAGGTGGAGACCACCAACCTAGTCTGGAAGAAGCTGCAGCCGGCAGCGGGCCCCGTTCATCACTCAGTTTGGTTTACCAGCGACTCCAGTGTCTTGTGTCAGAGTGAGTACACCAGTGCCATCAGGCACCGCACTGCAACACTTCACCCTGCACCCCGGGCCTCGCCTACCGGTCCCCGGGACCAACAACCCCTACCTACGGAGGGGTCAACACCTAGCTGCGCCATTACTCCGCTCCCGGGATCCCCGCACCTTCACCGCAGCGGTGGTGTCCACAATCACCACAACCCGTGGGTGGAGTCACGAACTGTTGTTCCCAATCAATCACCCAAATCCCCGCGTGTAGCGCCAACTCTCTTGCAGAGCGACGTGACCCCCGGGTCCGTGAGAGGCTCGAGCCACTACCCGCAATATGAGCATGGATCCGAGCGGCTCGGCGGTCGCAGCCGAGCCTGCGGGGCGGTACACTTGCTTGTAAAAACGTTCCGTCACTCCATCGGATTATTGGCCCATGTGAACAGAACTGCTCCTTGCAATTGCCAAAGCGATGAAAAGTCATTTTTTATTCTTTCCATTGATACTCTATAGTATTTAGATTTGGGTAATGAAAAAGTTCAGGGAGGCAACGAAACCTTACCAATGGATCCAAATATAGGACTATATAACCCTTGCTGTAGGGTAAACTGCTGTCACGAGGGGATGGACCTAGTCATAACTACTATTCAAGAAGTCCGCCCAAAAAGTCATCAAGTACAATTGACAAGTTATAGATGAAGCAAATAGAAATAAAAAGATGATGCTAGTGAGGTGGTTAGAAATAGTTGCCTCTTAAGAAACCGAGAACACATCACAAAAGTGAGTACACCGCTCACATTTTTGTAAATATTTTATTATATCTTTTCATGGGACAACTCTTAAGATATGACGAGTGGAAGAACGATTGAGATGGTAACTACGACCGGGCCCGGGGGTGCAGGGGGCCTTCTGGCCCCTGCCCCTGTTTCATCCGCACATCCAGCTGAAATGCATTGTGGTGCAGAGACCTGTCGAGTCCCTGCACTGCAATACAGTACACCCTGCCGGCCAAACAGAAGTCATCCCCGTGACTGAGGCGGCACACGACAATGACGTCATACGTTGCCATAGCACGGACATCAATGAAAGCAGAGGAGGAAACTGTGTGATGTGGGAGCTGGGGAGGTGGTGCGTACAGTATATACCAAAAAGGGGACAATATATACCAAGAGGGGCCCAAGAGGGGGACAGTATATACCAGGAGGGGCCCAAGAGAGGAACATATATTCCTTGGAGGGGGCAGTATATACCAGGAGAGGCCCAAGAGAAAAATAAATATATATATATATATATATATATAATATATATATATATATATATATATATATATATATATATATATATATATATATATATATATAATAGAAGGGGAACAGGATGGGAGAGATATATACCAGGAGAGGCCCAGGATTGAGACATATATATCAGGATGGGGGACATATTTACCAGAATTTAGCCCAGGATGGAGTACATTACTACATAATTGTGGGAGGACAACTCCTATGTCTTTATAGGATTTAGAATGCTAAATGTATACATACATATAAATAACATGAGGGGATGGGGGAGGGCCTGGATCAAATTTTGCACCAGGGTCCATCGAACTCTACTTACGCCGCTGGATATGACATTTTGTTATATAAGCTTTTCACTGACTACTTTCCATTGTGATCTCCAGTGAACTGAGTGGCGTTGCCTGCTGTGAAGTCACCAGCCTGTTACTGTTGCTTTACTTATGCTGGCTATCAATATATAGTGGAAGTGTATGTCATGATTTATAAAAAAAAATTAAAAAAAAAAAAAAAATTATTTCCTTTTACACTACTATACAGCAAACTGACTGCAACCAATCACAGACGTGGATACAGGACGGGGGTAGTGTATAAAAGTCTGCAAGCAATCATAGGCACTGGCACAGAAAGTGGGCGGGAGAAGCAGTGAATATTCATGAACCTTAATTAGCGGGCCTGGAAAAGAATCTGACTGCTGACTGTGTGATCCTCTGGGAAACATGGTATGTATAACTATCCTGCTCTTACTACTATTTAACTTCCACCACAGCCCCCCAGCGCTTACTACGGCCATTTTACAGCCCCAAATGTCTTGTCTCCATTGACCAGTATGGGGTTTGTTGTTTGGAGTTAAGTTCAGCATCAAGTTTGCGCGCCGATCCAGATTTTTTTTCCCTTTGCTGGTTTGGCGAACCAGAATATCTGCGAGTTTGCTCATAATTATGGAATTGAAAACTGATTGGCCATTCCAAGGGTGCTTGGTTTAAAAAATAATTTTGTGTTCAATACAGGAGTCTTTTTTTTTTAATTTCAAATTATAAATAGTCCTTTAGATAGTTGGGGACCCTAGTCTTGAGACCCCCAATGATCACACAAAGCACTACGGAGCATAGAGCTCTGCTTGCGTCTGAGCAACAAGTACATGAGTACTGCTCCATAGACTGTTGAGCTATAATCAGAGGAACACGATTCTGAACACTAGTTTAGGTGACTTGTGGGGGTTTTAAAGACTCCAAAGACGATAAAGTACTTCTGCAGGATCACTGTGATTTGAAACAGTTACTCTTTAAAAAGGGATATCCCAGTAGGAACCAGTTATCATAACCTGTCTACCGGAAATGGTATGACTATTAGTGGAGGTTCAACTGCGGAAGGCCCAGCAGATCGGGACTTGTGCATAGTGAGGAAGTAGCAAAATCTTCCCATTGTCAAGAAGAAACACACCGGATTCTGTGTGTGGGATATATGACTTAATTTCACTCCTCCAATTTGTCCTCCAAAAGAATCATTTAATCTAAAGTACAAATAGAATTACATATATTAAAAAGCTTTTAAAGACTTTTACAAATATATGAAGTTTCTAAAGCTTTCTAGAAGAGAATATATTGGAAAGCTTAAATCTAAGCGGTATTACTGCAGACGTCCTATTCAGCAAATCCATTATGTTCCCTGCATGAAATGGCGAGTACTGGAGAACTATATATTGTACATAACACAGGGAATGTATGGTTACAGCACTGACACCTTTACAATATGCAGAAATATTTTAATATAGCAGTAATGTAAAAATATGGGTTCGCATATCCATAAAACACATCAGCTTCACTGAAGAAAAGCAGCAGATATAGGATGTTCTGTAATCCATTATATGGTGACTGAGCGTTCATATTGGGGTAGGATGCTGATCATCAATGGGCCTGGTGGTGTTAGTGCTCCTAGAGATAGTTATCTAAGATGTACGATCACCTTGGCAGGTTTTTGCTTTTTTATCTGAGCCGGATTTCAGTGATCTGTCACTTATTAGGCTGTGTGCTGTAGATTCAAGTCAATCATCGTTTTATCAGAAGGAGATTAACACTTCAGGACTATATGTGGAGTGCATGACAGTCCAGCTAATCAGTGTAACCCCACCTCAACACTGATTAGCACCTTGCTGACCATTCACAGTGTACACAGGAAGTTGTCAGTCATGGCTGTGGGCGCGTTATACACAGCCTAAAAGTCTTAGCTCTGCTACATCTATATTGCTGTCAGATTATAGAACAAAAACCTGCTGAAACATTCCCTTTAAGACCACCATATTTTCTGACATTAACTCCTGCATGCCACCAGGGCTATTTTCATCTACCCTTTCAATCCAATGGAGCACTAGATCACACAATATGCAAGATATGTTATCTTTCACAGGCTCTTTAAAACACTAGAGATATAGTTCATCTTAAAGCGTAACCTTACTTTTCATTTTTATTACTTAAATCAGTAGTACACATGAAAATAAGCAACTTTGTAATATATCTTATCAGAGAACTCTGCTTCTTTCTCGGGGAGAATTGATCAGTCATTATCAAAATTCTAAATTCTGATGTGAAATCTGTATTCAGTGAAGACTTTCCCATTACTGAGATAGGAGGTGGCAGTTGGTGCTGATGAGATTCTATGTAAATAAAAGGGAGAGGAGCCAGAGGCAGAGCAAGAAGACTAGAAGCAGAGAGAGACGCTAGAGGCATAGAAAGGAGCTAAAGGCAGAGAGATGAGCTAGAGGAAGAGGATAGAGGCAGAGGGAGGGGCAGAGGGAGGATCTAGAGGCAGAGCAAGGGCCTAGAGGCAGAGCAAGGGCCTAGAGGCAGAGCAAGGGCCTAGAGGCAGAGCAAGGGCCTAGAGGCAGAGGAAGGGGCTAAAGGTAAAGAGAAAAACTAGATTCAGAGGGAGGGGCCTAGAGGTAGAGGGCGGGGCCTAGAGGTAGAGGGAAGGGGCTAGAGGCAGAGGAAGGGGCTAGAGGCAGAGGAAGGGGCTAGAGGAAGGGGCTAGAAGCAGAGGAAGGGGCTAGAGGCAGAGGAAGGGGCTAGAGGAAGGGGCTAGAGGCAGAGGAAGGGGCTAGAGGCAGAAGAAGGGGCTAGATGAAAGAACTAGAGGCAAAAGAAGAAGATAGAGGGACAAGCCAGAGGAGGCGCCAGAGGAGGAGCCAGAGGAGGAGCCAGAGGCAGAGCTCTGCTCCCTATTCCCTCATCTATCTACATAGAATCTCATCAGCACCAACCGTCATCTCCTATCTCAGTAATGGGAAAGTCTTCACTAAACATAGCTTTAGAATACACTTACTTTGCTTCAAAAAATTGCACAAACACAATTGGCAAACACTGAAGTTTTCCCTCAAAAAAATGCTGTGTAAACACGGAGCCTTATTTGCCACCAATCCCCAAAAACACCTTCCTTTTTAATACTTTAGATCATAATGCAGTATATTCATTCCACCGCATTTTCACATATTAGGTGACTTCTCTTTGCTAAAGATAGCAATAAAGGTAGACATTGTATAGATTACAGAAAAACCGTTCCCCTTTGTTTGTGGGACACCGAACAATATTTCCAGCCCAAGGAGAATTACTATTGTTGTAGACAAAATGGAAAACCCGTGTTGTATCTAAGTGTTTGACAGATTTACGCTCCAGTCGATATATTTTGTAAATGTTTTTTCCACCATCAGAGAACACATTCCTAAAGTCAACCTAAACTTCAACAAATAAAACGCATTGTTAAACGTGCCAACTTGATTGGATGATTAAGCGCAGCAATTTCCAGCCCTATTTTGGTTCACGGTCTCATTAATTCCATCAGCGTTTCATCTCACAATAGTATATTCCAAACATGTCTCTCCAGGCAGCAGTCTTATTTTAGCAGAATATAAATGAGGAATCAATAAGCTCCTGCTGGAGGTTTATCTAAGGTGATTTTATAGTACAAGAACCTATAATTGCCTGCAAAAGTAAGTTTTACTTGTGCATTGTAGGTTATCACAGGGTCAGGAAATGGGGGAAGGGGTGGACGACGTTTCATTGGAAACCTTGAAGAGACATTTTAATTGCATGGTGCTTGGTGTTACAATGCAATAAAATTTTAGTTTAAAAATCAATTTTATAGGAGTCGCTCTATAAAAACGTGCTCTAATAGGCATATGGATTTATTTGTATGGTCACCAGGTAATACTATATTTACCCTGGGCACAATTCATCGAAACGATGCCCTGGAGTTAGAAAAGAAGAGCCACAAAACTGGTAAGAGGCATGGAGGATCTTCAATATGAGGAAAGTTTTAAATAATATGTATTTAGGCATATAAGGGACATGGAAACGCAAGAAGCAATGGAATAAAACTGAATGGGAGAAGATACAGATTAGATACAGTATTAGAGAAAACTTTTCGAGGGTGATCAAAGATTGGAACAGGCCACCACGAGAGGGGGTGAGTTCTCCTTCAATGGAAGTCTTCAAAGACTGGACAGACATTTGTCTGAGATGGTTTGGTTATTCCTTTTCTGAGTAGGGGGTTGGACACGATGACCCTGGAGATCATCTTCCAACTCTAACATTCTATGATTCAAACTTCTGTTGAGGAGGGCCATTGGATCAAATACTTAACTTCGTGGCAGAGGATTGTGGGAAAAATGTCCGATGAAATAATTTCATCTTACATAAGTCTGTTCAGATCTAAAGATGGCCACCATTTCTTGTTCTACAAACTCTGCTTTGGTATGCAAGGAATGTCCAGATGTAAGAAGACCACCATATAAGGGAAAGACCCACTGGCCAACCTCATGGACCAACCCAGCCCACGGATCAGCCTATGGACTAGCCCATTAACCCACCCATTGACCAATGGCCGAACATGCATGCTACAGAGCAAACCACGTCCCATAACCTAGTTTAAATAAGCTACAGCTATGACAAATAAAGGTCTCTTGGACCAACCTCCAGTGTGTCTGGTGATTCATGCATGCACTTGATCCTCATTAATTAGGTCAAACAAAGGGGAGAAAAAGACCCTCAATCAGCAAGCACACCTGATATATAAAATTGTAACAAGGACTTTGACAAAAATTATTAATTTAATTATTTTAATAATTTTTGTCAAAGTCCTTGTTACAATTTTATATATCAGGTGTGCTTGCTGATTATGAGTGTCTTTTTCTCCCCTTGTTTGTTCTTATTACTCACTTCATAGTATAGCACCCGATACTTATTTCCTAATCATATTATTACGGTGCACCCCATTTTGTTTCTACATTAATTAGGGCAGGCAGCAGGCAACACGTGAACCTTTCTAAGAGTTCACCCTAACACATGTACAAATACATAAATGGTCCATACACAAAACATGGTTAAACGCTAAAAGAAACCCCCCCGAAAAAAATCAATCTCCATCTAGACAGGAGACCAGGCTTCCTCACCATAAGAAATATTAAGCTAGGCTACATGTGCGTATGGCATCTGATGCGAAAACATCGGATGCAATATGTTAATGACCTCAACTGCCGCTCTGCCATGAGTGTAAGCCAAGTGTCATTATACTGTGTTCCGATCCTGCTATCAGATCACAACTGTGGAACAGAGGGAGGGATTAATGTCTCCATCTCATCCATTGCCACCTGATGCATATACGAGGTATAGCACTGCATTCGGATGTCATCTGAGTGCAGTCCAATGTTTCACTCACACCCACAGACTTATAATAATAAGCAATAGGCAACGCTGGACTATTTGTATGTCTGCCTACAGTCCCCAGTTGGATCTTCAAACCATATTTTCTCTGCAATGTCTCCAGTCTGATTCATGCTGCCTGAGGTTTGAAAACACAGACTTTAACAAAGTAGATGGGATTTATAGAAATATACTGCCCACTGGGCTTCTTTTTTTACTCATTGCAAGGCTTGCTCTACACATCTATATATCTCTGGTACATGTGACGTTCATTTTCACACGTTCTGGAGACACGGACACACGTAGACCCATTAAAATCAATGGGTTGCGCAGATGTCCGAGTGTTTTCTGCCGGCAGCACATGTGTCACACGGACCGCACACTAATGTGATCCATGTGACATGTACTAGAGAAAACACAAGTCACATAAAAATAAAAGAATTTTTATACTTACCTGTCTCCGGCGCTGCTGTCTCTGCCATTACTTCCAGGCCTGCTTATTATGACTCATGAATATTCACTGCACTTAGTAAAGACCCGGAAGCAACAGCAGCATGGGAGACAGCAGCATTGGGCACAGGTAAGTTTACAAGTTCACGTTGTCCGCGTGCTATCCGGATGTCAACAGAGAAAGCACATGTAGAACACACACACATACACCTTCACCACAGACCGTGCAAATCACGAACGTTTTGCATGGATGTGTGAAGGAAGCCTAATCTGACTTGTGATGCGCGTGTCATATCTGCTTCATGGCATTCTCTCTTGCGAGTATACAGATTTTGCCCATAGACAGCGGATACACATCAGAAGTGCATGTAGTCAGAATATAAGGATGGCAATAAAGTTTTGTCAATGGTAAATACCAGGAAGTTTCAAAACCAACGCAACTTTATTTAAAGCATGACATACCAAACAGAGTCAAAAACATTGCAATGCATGCTAAAAAGACGCACATAAAAGCAAAATTAAGAAGCATGAGTAATCTAATCTACATAAAAGATGCAGAAATTCTGCAACATCAAACGCTCAGGTAGAGCTCTTCGTAGGAACGAAGCCTTAGTGCCCGTTTGAAAGTAAAAGTATATTGATGACCGTTGCATCGCTGTTGCCCAGAAATTAGCCAGTGGGTGAGAAGCTCCTTAGATGTTAATGTTAATGTTCAGCTGAGAGCCCTAATCCCTTCAATGAGATTTTTTTTCTGAAGATAGCTTAGATTTCTAAACTTTTGTATTTTAGCAATACCAATGTATGGCAGTAAAACGTCGGCTGGTTTACAGATTAGGAAACTGAAGAACAGGTGGTTGTGGCCTTGGTTTGAAGTGTACGGAATTAGATAAACAGATAAAGATGTATTTGTAGACTGAAGGTAAAATATCACGATGAAAGCAAATCATTCAAGAAAAATAGTAACAGTAACACGACAGATCTCAAGAAACTTCTAGTGGCACCTCCAGACAAAATTTACAAGTGGTGGTGGTGAATGTAGCATCAGAAACACCACAATTTTAACCTCTTCATGACCAAGAGTATGTCCTTGGCTTTGTCAGTCCCTTTAATGCAGGCTCACATGGCGAACCCAAATTATGCAACACACGTCTGCTGATCTGATCAGCAGACATGTGCACCTGACAGGCGTGGGTGGATGAGAAATCCACCCACGCCTGATAACCCTTTAGATAGCGCTGTCAAACGAAGCGCTACAGCAGAGATCACACCGTTCCCCCACCGCCATCGGTGGACCCGAGACGCGATCACAGGCCGCCAATGGGTTGGCATGGCATCGATGGGTAAGATGGTGAGCCCTGTCGCGGCCATGGCATTTCCTATGATTGTTGGCACTCACAGTAAGGCCTTTTTCACACGTCTGCGCCAAACACACACGTGTTACACGGTTCTTGGTGAAGGTGCGTATGTGTGTGCATGTCCTTATGTGTGTGTTTGACGTGTGCTGTCAGTATGCTATCCGTGTGACATCTGGATAGCAGACGGACAGAATGAGCTGGTATACTCACCTGTCTCTAACGCTGCTGTCTCCAAAGCTGCTGTTACTTCCAGGTCCACAGTGAGTGCAGTAAATATACAAGCAGACCCGGAAGCAACAGCAGAGGCAGAGACAGCAGTGCCGGAGACAGATAAGTACAAAAATTCTTTATTTTTATGTAGCACGAGTTTCCTCTGGAACATGTCATACTGATGTCACACAAATCACATAAGTGTGTGGTCCGTGTTACATCAGTGCGGCCGCTAAAAAACGGACATGTCGCCATGTGGAGTACACGGACATGTATACAAACCCATTGAATTTAATGGGTCTACATGTGTGCGTGTCTCTGACACATGTGAAAACAGATGTCACACGTACCTCATACACGGACGTTTGAAAGAGGCCAAACACGACATTTCTCCTGGTCAGAGGGATGCTGAACCATCGCTCTGATCAGGAGAAGGGATCGGACTGTGAAAGCAGAAAGTCCTCTAAGGGGACTAGTTAAATGAATAAAAAAGTTAATGTGCTTCTGATTAGGTGATCACCTGAACTAATTTAACGAGGCAAAGTATAGAAAACACTGCTGTGGTCTTCACAATCTTCTTGCAATAGGACAAGCTAGATTGCAAAACAAGTGCTAGTAATATCCCAAAAGTAATAGGAATGAAAAAATAACTTTTAACCATGCCAAAAGGAGTTGAAAAGTCTTGAGTGCAGAAAAAGAAGGGCTCAATTCTGGCTTAACTAGCAGAGGGATACAGTGAGCATCATGTTGCCTCCATCCTTCAAATTTCTAAGACGGCAGTCCATCACAACAAGGTCAAGCAGCAGACATTGGGGACAACAAAGCTGCAGACCGACAGAGGGCGAAAACGACTCTCCACTGACCAGGATGACTGTCATCTTATTCGAATGTCACTCAGCAACCACAGGATGACATCAAGTGACCTGCAAAATGAATGGCAAATGGCAGCTGGGGTGAAGTGCACGGCAAGAACAGTTCGTAACAGGCTCCTAGAGGCAGGGCTCAAGTCATGTAAAGGTAGAAAAAAGCCTTTGAGATAAGAAGCAAAGGAGAGCAAGGCTGAAGTTGGCCAAAGACAATAAGGATTAAATGATAGAGGACTGTCGCAAGGTAATCTTCTCTGATGAGTCTAATTTTCAGCTTTGCCCAACACCTGATCGTCTAATGGTTAGACAGAGACCTGGAGAGGTGTACAAGCCACAGTGTCTTGCACCCACTGTGAAATTTGGTGGAGGATAGGTGATGATCTAGGGATGCTTAAGCAAGGCTGGAATTGGGCAGATTAAACTTTGCGAAGGCCATATGAATCAAGCTGTATACAAGGTTATCTTGGAAAAACAGTTGCTTCTTTCTGCTCAGGCAATGTTCCCCAACTCTAAGGACTGTTTTTTTCCAGAAGGACAATGCGCCATGCCACACAGCTAGGTCAATCAATGTGTGGATAAAGAACCACCCCATCAAAACCCTGTCATGGCCAGGCCAATCTCCAGACCTGAACCCCATTGTAAACCTCTGGAATTTAATCACGAGGAAGATAGATAGTCAAAAGCCATTAAACAAAGTAGAACTGCTTACATTTTTGCACCAGAAGTGGCATAAGGTCACACAAAAGCAGTGTAAAGGACTGGTGGAAAGCATGCCAAGCTGCATGAAAGCTGTGATTAAAAATCATGGTTATTCCACAAAATATTGATTTCTGATCTCTGTCATTCATAGTGCTATGCCAGAATATCGGAGACAGTCCAATCCCCTGTACAGACAGAATATTACAATTACAGAGACTGGGAGTTCAGTATGAACAACAATAAGTGCAATGTTAGTCCACCTCCACGTGGTGCACCCTGGGTAACGCTAAAGGACTAAAGCAGGCTTTACACGCTACGATATTTCTAGCAATTGCTAGTGATATCGCACGCAAAAGCACCCGCCCCCATCATGCATGCGATATTGTGTGATCGCTGCCGCAGCGAACATTATCGCTACGGCAGCGTCACACGCACTTACCTGGTTGGCGTCGTCGCTGTGACTGCCGAACAATCCCTCCCTCAAGGGGGAGGAGCGTTCAGCGTCACCTCAACGTCACTAAGCGGCCAGCCAATCAAAGCGGAGGGGCGGAGATGAGCGGGACGAACATCCTGCCCACCTCCTTCCTTCCTCATTGCGGGCGGGACGCAGGTAAGGTGAGGTTCCTCGCTCCTGCGGTGTCACACACAGCGATGTGTACTGCCACAGGAACGAGGAACAACATCTATAAACAACCATTAACAATTTTTGGTTTTAGGACGACTTCTCTATGGTGAATGATTTTCACCACTTTGGAGGACGTTTAAGCTCGCTGGTAAGTGTTACACGCTGCGATACTGTTAATGACGCCGGATGTGCGTCACTAACGACGTGATCCAGACGATAAAACATTAACGATATCATAGCGTGTAAAGCCCCATTTACAATCTTGATGACCAAACAATCAAATTATATCTAGATTTCCTGGTCAGTATATCTTACATCATACCTGATAACAACAATAAGAAAAGCCTAGGGGTGTGGAAGCCCCTTTAGTCATGCTTTTAACAGGTAAAAAGCCAAATGAAATTATGGTGGCTCAGTGGTTAACACTGCAGTCTTGCAGCATTGGGATCCTTGTTCCGAATCCCACTAAGGACAACATCTGGAAGAAGTTTGTATGGTCTCCCCGTGTTTGCCTGGGTTTCCTCCCACTCTCCAAAGACAAATAGATTCTGAATTTGCACTCCAAGCCCCAATGGGGACAGTGATATCTGTGTCTGTAAAATGCTGTGGAATTCATGGAGCTTTCTAAGTAAAATGAATAAACTACAAAAACTTTCATTCTGGGCACATTAATAAAGAAAAAAAAAGAATGTTTAGATGCTGATGTATGTAAAGCGCTTATGGAATTAATTGTGCTATAGACCGTATTTTTCGGATTATAAGACGCATTTTTCCTCCCAAAAATTTGGGAGGAAAATGAGGGGTGCGCATCTTAAAATCTGAATATAGCATTACCTGGGGGTCCTGTCTGTGCGGCGATCGGGCGGCTGGGTGCCTGTGCTTGCATGCGGGTGGCAGCCGGGTACCTCTGGCTGCATGCGGGCGGCAGTCGGGTGCCTGTGTCTGCATGCGAACTGCAGCCGGGTGCCTGTGCCTGCATCGGCATCGGTGCCGGCACCGACAGGCACCCGGCTGCCGCCCTCACACAGGCACCCAGCTGCCTCCCGCACGTAGGCACAGGCACCCGACTGACGCCCTCACGCAGGCACCCGACTGCCGCCCTCACGCAGCCACCCGACTGCCGCCCTCACGCAGCCACAGGTACCCAGCTGCCACTCGCACGCAAGCAAAGGTACCCGGCAGCTTGCACGCAGGGTGGGCGGGCAGCCTGCTGGCTTCCACTCTGTGCATGTGGGCGGCTGTGCAGCAGGTTACCCAGTTTGTCTGCGGTTCCAGTTTCAAATGATAGCGCCGGGAGCGGGCACGTGCAAAGATTGAGCTCTTGGATGAGAGCTCCATCTGCACACGTGCCGCTCCGGGAGTCAGCGCGTGCGCAGATGGAGTCCTTGGATGAGCATTTAGTTGCCCACATTCTGTAATTCTGTGACTTAGACCTACTTTTGAAAAAGGCTAAATAATGCCGAAAGCATTTATGAAGGTCAAATCATGAGTTCTTGAATGAATAAATTATAAAAAATTATTTCAGCACCATATTTGTTTACTTTGTTTTGGTGTGCCAGAGTTACGCTTCATAATATTGCTATTTTTTTCTCTGAGCACCCCTTAGACAGTGAGCAAGATTAATCGTTCGTGCTATCCTTAGGATGGGTCATCAATGTCTGAACGGAGAGGGTCCGACATGCCACACCCCCACCGATCAGCTGTTTCCAGTCCTAGCGGCAGCAGTAGGTGGCCAGAAATGTTCAGTCTCGGCCCTGCTCCCTCTTCTGGTAGCGGCCACAGCCAGGTACTGCTTGCCCGCCTCCTATTGATTAGAATGGGAGGCGGATGTGCAGTACCTGGCCGTGGCTGCTTTCAGAAGACAGAGTAGCTCCAGAACTGAGCATTTCCTGCTGCCGCCAGAGCCGAGAACAGCCGATTGTGGGTGTGTGTGGTGTTAGACACTGACCGATCAGACATTGATGACCTAGCCTAAGGATATTCCATTATTGTCAAAGTAGTGGGCAACTCCTTTAAGCTATGGTCATCAAAATTGAGATCACAAAATACCCTATAAGGCTATGTGCCCACGGGACAACGTACCCGCGGATTTTGCCGCGGAAAACCCGTGGATTTATCTGGATTTTCTATATAAATCCGCAGGTTTTAGCAAGTACAGACACTCCCCATGTTATCCTATGGGATTTGGGGAGTGCTGTATCAATGGTGCGGTATGTGCGGCTGCGGAATATGCTGCAGATTTCTTGCAGCCGCACATTACTGCATGTCAATTATTCCTGTGGAAATATCTGCGGAATTCCCGCTCCTCCACTATGGAGATACAGGGCGGGAATTCCACAGGTATTTCCACACTTGTCCCGCAGGTTTACCGCAACAAAAATGCTCGGAACCCACAGCAATGGATAGCTGCGGATTCCAGGGAGAAGCTGCAGTAAACCTGCAGACAAACCTGCGGAAATATCCATGGGTACATTGTCCCATGAGCACATAGCCTACAGGTGAATACCTAAAATCATAAAAAAAAATCCACGGGTACATTGTCCCGTGGGCACATAGTCTTAAAGGGTATTTTGTGAGCTCGATTTTGATGACTATAGCTTCAAGGAGTTGTCCACTACTTTGACAATGATGGCCTATCCTTAGGCTAAGTCATCAACGTCTGATCGGCAAGTGTCTGACACCACACCCCCCCACAATCGGCTGTCCTCGGCCCTGGCGGCAGCAGCAGGCAGCAGGAAATGCTCAGTTCCAGTGCTACTCTGTCTTCTGAAAGCAGCCACGGCCAGGTACTGCACATCCGCCTCCCATTCTAATCAATAGGGGGCGGATGTGCAGTACCTGGCCGTGGCTGCTATCAGAAGATGGATCAGGCCCGAGACTGAACATTTCTGGCCACCTACTGCAACCGCCAGGACTGGAAACAGCTGATCAGTGGGGGTGTGGCATGTCGGGCACTCGCCGGTCAGATTTTGATGACTCATCCTAAGGATAGGCCATCAATGTCACAGTAGTAGACAACTCCTTTTAAGTTCTCAATATCAGAGAAGAGTGAGGTGCTCTATCATTATTATATTATAATATTATATATATTATAATATATATATATATATATATATATATATATATATATATATATATATATATATATATATATATATATATATATATATATATATATATATATAAAATTAGATCACCTTTTTAAACTTTTACACACCCCTTGAAGAAATATACCTGGAGAAAAAAACCTATAAAAAACCCAACTAAATCAGGCAAACAAGGGGTGAATTTGTATTTTATTCACCAAAACTAGGAATGGTTCTACCTGTAAATGATATAGTTGTAATATATTGTGTATTTTTTGGGTTCTGCCGTTAACAATCATGTTATACTTTACTGTTAGATCACCATAAATACGCCTGAACTTCAAGTGCTTTGTTTGACAGAAAAGTAAAGAAGCAGATTTCTCTTTAGGATTTCTTTGCGTTACATAAGAAATAGGCCACAGTTCTAACACCCCATAACGTGAGCTCTCAAAGAGAACTTCTACTACGATAAACAAGAACTATCCAAAATGAAAAAAGTTCCCAATTACTAACTATAAAATATTGTGGGAAAATTTTAACAACCTCAATTTATCAGTTAGTAATAAATCTAAACATAAAAAATTCCACAATGTATGGCTCATTGATAATTTCTATTTGTATGAAAAATCCTAACGCATCAAGTGACTGTAAAGAACATTTCACAACCAAAATTAACACATTGTTCTAACACTTAATAAATAACAGCATCACAGGTAGGGAAAATGTGGGATGTAAACAAATTAATTCTAAAGAGGTAATAAGTTGTACAAATACTTTAGAATCTCTTTGGTGGTTTTTATGATGCTAGTCACTACTTACGGATAGTATTGACGGAAGGGTGGTCAGGAAACAGGAGGATAAAAAAGGATACAGGGAGTAAGTAGATATGCAGTCAAGTCACAGGACGAGGGTCAGAATTCCAGGAGAGCATGTATAAGATTCAGGGAGCAGACAGAGATGTGGTCAGGTAATGGTCCGAGGTCAAAAGCCAGGAGGTAATGACAATTACAGGGAGCAGGCAGAGAGGAGTCCAACAATGGTCCGGGGTCAAGAAACTTAGCTCAGAACATAAGCACAAAACACAAGCTAAGAGCACAATTGCAGAACCAGAGGGTTCGACTGGCGAGGTACTGGGAGAGCATGCCCAATATTGAAACAGAGCAATTACCAGGAAGGAGGAACACCTGAGTAATCAGCACCCCCCAGAACCTGCATGGATACCTGTGCTGTCAAATAACCTGCCAGCTAGTGCTCAGAGAAACACAGCAGATTTCCAAATATGCAAGATGCTCTGCACAAGGAAACATGTCACTGCTGGCTCTGTAGTTCAGGAAGGTGAGGCATTGCCAGTGTGCAAGATGCTCTGCACAGAGGATTCTTGACAGCTTTGATATAATTAGCTATAGGAGCTGAGAAGTAGACACAAAGTTCCATCTCATACTGGAGGATGGGTACATACCCTTCAATTCAGACCTTTTTAACCCCATCCCGAGATACGACGTACTGGTACACCATATGACATGTCCCGTACTTCTATCCAAGCTCTGGATTTGAGCAGCAGCAGATGATGGCTGTGTTATTCAGCCTGCATCTGCCTCTAACAGCCGCGAGTGAACCGTTCTCAGTGTGTAGCAATCAACCTGTTAAATGCCGCTGTGAATAAATTATATTTTCTCTGAAACACCACAGAGGTTACACAGTGATATATACCTGACTACAATCATATGGCCAGGCTCCAATTCATGCAGAATACTGTTTGGGATGCATTAGTTAAGATGACTGGTTACCTTAAAGTAACAAGAACTATGTTTTATTCAGCTATTGACACATCATGTGGCCAATTTCACAAGCTTAAACTAGTAGAGGAACATTGGTCATGGTCGAGTCTCGGTCCTCAGATGCCCCATCCATCCAAACAGGGTGGGGATAATGTGTTTGGTGATGGTGTTGACCTGGCTGGGTGCGAGGATCTGTGTCGTGCAGGTCATATCTCTTGAGCGGCTGCATGTCACTGATGACTCGGGCGACGCAGATCCAAGATCCAGTAATAACAGAGAATGAGGCACAAAGTTCTTTAGTTAATCCAAATAAATTTACAAGTGTGGCAGTGGCCACATATCTTTAGCACAACGTGTTCATAGTACATCTTCAGATAGATAAAGTTTCTGAAATAAAAGTTCTTTACCCATTGGACTACCTACACTTCCCATTTCTTCAGACGATCTTCAAGGGTCTTCTGCCATATGCTTGCAGATCTCCATAGAGAGAGTCATTCATCCATCTATGGAAGAGACCAGGGCCAGGGGAATGGCATAATTCCATTGAAGAGCCTTAAGCTCACAGTCACTGCCGAAGGTTCTGGACACAAAAGGTGGATCCCTGCTGCCGCATTGGAACTGGGACTCGTGTCTAAATATATTATTCAAAGTTTCAGCTTTGCAATGATTTATTTGGACTTACACATTGAGAAGGAATGGCTTATATGGTGCTTTGCACCAGAGGTCCATTCGTGGGCAGCCATCTTGAACAGGAGTGTTTTATAGTTCAAATAAGTTTAGATTTTCATCCTTACCAACAGTTGGGGCATTTTTGAAAAAATAGAATACCTCCTGCACAATATATAGGTGTAATCTTGATAAACTATGATACTTCATGATCTAGGACAGAGGTTCCCAACTCCAGTCCTCAAGGCACACCAACAGTGCATGTTTTCAGGATTTCCTTAGCATTGCATGGGTGTTGGATTCAGCACCTTTGCAGGTGATTAAATTATCACCTGTGCAATACTAAGGAAATCCTGAAAACATGCACTGTTTGTGTGCCTTGAGGACTGGAGTTGGGAACCTCTGATCTAGGAAACAGAACTATTTCAGCAAAATCTGAAAAATGGTTAAAAATGGACTTTGGCGCATTTTTGCAAGATTTGTAGAATGTTAAATATTTTTGGTAAGACATTGAGTTATGCTTACATTCTTGTAAAGTAAACTTTTAGAAAATATATTAAAGTAGTTTAAGTGAATTCTGTAATAGATGGAAGATAGGTGTATTGTCAAGGTAAAGGTGGTTGTCTGGGACATCTTAATATGGCTTTCACGGATAGGCATTGCACAAACCACTTTGTTTAGCAGGTCCCAGGGAATCTGGCTTCACCAGTTCACCCTTAAACAGTGATCTAGACTAGTCCTGGGTCTCAGGTGATGTCCATAGAGTGGCTGTGCCAATTTATTGGGTAGGCAGAGAATTGTCGTGATGCTGGATCTAAGCCAGATGGTCAAAGTTAGGGAAAGAACCATGGATGTCTGGTTGTCAGAAAAACAAAGTCTACGTTAGGACGTAAACACAATGAGATTAACGATACAGGATGAGGAAAACAGAAAAAAAAAAAATCACACACCAGGGTAAGTACAACTTGTAACACAGGCAAACTGTAAGAGATTTAACAACAGTGAGGCAGTGGCTCCATCTAAGGTTCACAGAAATTCATTAATTAGATCAACAATACTGGGTACAAGCTCCCTGTCATGCGTGGTTCGTATCCGCACACGTGTATTACTTCTACTGTGTTGGACTCTGTTCACATTGCAGAGTCTGACAGGTAGCTTAGTCTCTCTTAATTGCTCAGCTCAGCTGGGCGTTGGCTCAGTTGTGTCATTGCTCCTAGCCTTGCAGAGGTTAATTCTTGTTGGAGCAGCGTGCTGAGAGCCAGGTTGCTTATTTCCTTCCACAGCTGGTCTCCTCTTATAGAAGCAACATGTCAATTGTTTTTGCCATTTGGGTTTTGCACTGCAAAGCTGAGTTTTTGACCAAAGTTCTGCCACAAAAAGGCAGCATTTTGAACAACAATAGTGTGAACAAGAAACCCAAATTCCCATAGACTTTGCTTGAATAGAAGAACACATCCATTTTGGCATTAAACAGCGCAGAAGAAAAAGCAGCAAAAAAGCAGGTAAAAAGCAGGTAAAAAGCAACGTGCGCACATACCCTTAAGGCTGGAGTGTGTAGTAGAAGATCGCTGAAGATAGTTTCTGCTTGCAGTTGCGTCCTACATCATGCACACAGGCGGGAATTGAGGTCCCGCTCCTGCGCACTACAATACTTTAACAGACAGATCAAAGTGTGCCTGCGCAGGACCTCAATGCCCGCCTGTGTGCATGACGTAGGACACGTCATGCACCCAGGCTTCAGAAGAAGGAGGACAAAGATGGCCGAAAGAGGAGGTGCCGCACCCGGAGAAGGGAGACACCCATCTGCACCCCACCAACTGTTCAGGTGAGTATTATAAAGTCATTTTTATGCTCTACACAGCGGCCTAGGATCTTATATATAGCATGTTAGAATGTGTATATAAGAGCCCAGTGGTGGTGGCCACAGCTTATAGTCACCAAATCTGGTGACAGGTTCCCTTTAATGTATATGCAAACCATAGAACTCGATGGGAGATCTAGGACTTTTAAGAAGATAACATGAAAAAATATATGGTGAGGCAGCAGTGCAAAAACAGAGAAGCCAAATGAAAACCCATTCAGAAAAAAAACACTATCCATTAAGAAAATGAAGGATGAAACCCATCTTATTAAATTTTAAGTAAACTTGGACCAAAATGCTGATTTACCATGTATTCATTAACAGAATGAGTTTCCCCCTAAGGTTTTTGACACAGAAGTCTTCAGGCCATGTGCTATTATTATGACTTACAAGAGCATATTATGACTTATCACATTGGAATTACTTGTTACTTGTCTTGTGAACCCCAAGGGTATATTTGAGAACCACACGCTGTAGACAAGTGCCAAGAACTGCAACTTTCTGTTTTTGTTATACAAAGAATCTTAAAGGCTTCACTAATACCCATCTGGCAAGGTGTGGATTACTTGTATGCACAAAGTATGATAATGACTAAGAAGATATTATTCCAGGAGCTGCTGGCATGGGTTGTAAAGACACAAAGACTATTCAGTCCAAGAAGCCAGTGTTGTATTGTTCAGCAAATTACTAGATAAAGTGCCAATTCAATCACAGTCTAGTGCAAAGTATATAAGCACAAACGGCAAATCATAAAGTTGACCCAAAGATCTGCTAATGCTAACGCCTAAGAAGAAGATCATCCTTAAAGGGCAGATACACGGCAAGATATTCATGAACTAGCATAGTTAAAAATGTTAATTTGACAATTGTCTTGCTGTTTAAATGGCTGCTGATCACCCAATGAACAAGCAAAATGCTCGTTCATTGGGTGGATTATCGTTTATCGATTACCATATAGCAGACTCCCCTATCTACAATAGATCTTACTTCCTAATTCCCTTAACCTTCTGGCTCTCACTGAAATCTGGATCCATCAATCTGACATCACCCCCGCTGCGGCACTCTGGTATGGTGGCTTATATTTCTCACATGCCCCCAGATTTGAGAGCAGACAAGGTGGAGGTGTTGGTCTGCTCCTTCTTTTGAAGTCAACAATATTCAACTGTTAAAACCCTTCTCCCTGCGAGTGGCGGTTGTGTATGAACCAACCAGTTCATCTATCACTTTGCCACCTGGCTACCACACTTTCTATCCTGTGACATTTCCACTCTTATCATGGGGAACTTTAATATCCCCATTGATGATCCGCGCTCCCCATCTTCCTTCTTTAACTTCCTCCCTCGGCCCTTCACAAATTACTAGCTCTCCTACACTTGAAGATGGGAAAAAATCTAGTGGGAACATGTACAGATGTGACTGACGCCCTGGCAAAATCAGGTTGTCACAGAAAACTGCATCCATCTTCCAGGTGCAGGATTCCCTCCTCCTTGGCCTTCCAACACAACCCCACACAGGTACATACACCAACCACAAAAGCCTAGTCACCCCCCTAGGACAATAGGGACACACCAGTCGGCAGGGTCAGGCAGATGGTGATGCCCACCTAGGGGTCCTGAGGTGTCAAGGGGAGGGAACACGTCAGTTGAGCAGAGGAGATAGATGAAACAGTGGAAGTGAGAGGAGTGAAGTGGTAGTCGAGGGTTGTAGCTCTCGGACTACCTGAGCTGATTAGGCGGCAGACGGCAGAGCAGGGCCACAGACGACGGAGATCCGGTCGCGGGAGACCTTGAGTGGACCGGGGCAGATTTGTAGCCTGCCGGTGCCGACAGCGGGAATCCGGTCCAGAGGCCGTGCACAGTCGGGGTACCTGGACCCTAGAACGAGGACAGCTGCAAGCACCTTTCCAATTAACCAGCAGGGGACAAGATTCCAAGTCTCGTGTCTCACTAGCAGCCCAGATAGAGTGAGATGGAAGCCCAACGCGGGGGATAGGGCATCTGCAAGTGCCTGTTAAAATCCCAAGAGTCAGATCTCACGGGCCACAGCTCACACAGAAAAGTCACCGGGATTGGACTTTCCCAGTTTCATGCGGACTAGTCAACACACAAGACAGCAACACAGAAGTGCAGGAGGAAGGGCCCCTGTCCTGTCTACCGGTGTGCAGGACCTGGGCACACCCCTTCGGAGGCTACCGGTATCCGGCACTTGGTTTATTATCTAGACTCTGTGTGACTTTATTCAAAATAGTGAGTACACCGGTATCATCCATTCCAGCCCTGCAGACTGCGTCCCTGCATACGCCACCTACCCCTGGGCCCCGGAAAAACACCTCCCCTACCCATGGAGGGGATACCATCCTGCTGCCCCGCTCCATCAGCCCTGGGCACCCCATACAAAGGCAGCGGCGGTGCCACCAACAATCACCGCAACGGGTGGCGTCACTGACAAACTCTCCCCTGTAAATACCACCCTTTTTCTCAGTTGTGGGCAACGACGGACTGTTGCGCGAGCCCGGGTCCGGCTGCCACTCAAGCCACAGCAACCGCCCGGATCCGAGCATCCTGAGCAGCCCCCCTGTCGTGGTCTGTCCCTGCCCGCAACACAGACAGACAATAAATACAATATGATGTAACACATTGTCATGGACAAAAAAGTGTTAGCATCCTTGGAAGTGTTCCAGAAAATTAAGTGTGCTGGAGTGAGGGAGGATGGGTGTAGACACAGAATGAGGAGTGAGGGAGGGATGGGTGCGGACACAGTATGGGGGGAGAGGGATGGATGCGGTCAAAGCATTGGTAGAGAGAGGGGGGATAGGTGCCAACATAGTATGGGAAGTGAGGGGGGATGGGCGTGGACACACTATAGGGAGTGAGGGGGGTTGGTGTAGACACACTGTCTGCACTCATCCCCCTCACTCCTCAGTGTGTCTACACCAACCCCCCCTCACTCCCTATAGTGTGTCCACGCCCATCCCCGCTCACTTCCCATACTATGTTGGCACCCATCCCCCTCTCCCCTCATACTTTGTCTGCACTCATCCCCCTCACTCCTCAAAGTATGAGGGGAGAGGGGGATGGGTGCGGATTCACTAAGGATTGAGGGGGGGATGGGTGCAGACACAGTATGGGCAGTGAGGGGTGATGGGTGCACACATACTATGAGGAGTAAGGGGGGGATGGGTGCAGTCACAGTTTGAGGAGGGAGTGGGATGAATGCAGACAAAGTATGAGGGAAGAGAGGGGGGGATGGGTGCGGACACACTGAGGAATGAGGGGGAATGGATTCGGAAACAGTATGGCAAGTGAGGTGGGATGGGTGCAGATAGTATTTGAGGAGTGAGGGGGAGATGAGTGCGGACACAGTATAAGGAGTGAGGGAAATGGATATGGACACAGTATGAGGCATGAGAGCGATGGGTGCAGACACACAAAGGTGTAAGGGGGATGGGTGCAGACAAAGTATGAGAGGAGAGGGGGGATGGGTGCAAACACAATGAGGAGTGAGGGGATGGGTGCGGAAACAGTATGGTAAGTGGGGGGATGGGTGCAGATAGCATGAGGAGTGAGGACGAGATGAGTGTGGACACAGTATGAGGAGTGAGGGGGGATGGGTATGGACACAGTAAGAGGCGTGAGAAAGGGATGGGTGCAAAGTATGAGTGGAGAGAGGGGGATGGGTGTGGACAAACTGAAGAGCGGGGGGATGGGTGTGGACACAGTATGAGGAGTGAAGGGGGATGGGTGTGGACACAGTATGAGGGGGGATGGGTTTGAATGCAGTATGATGAGTTAGGGGGATGGATGCGGACACAATATGAGGAGTTAGGGGGATGGATGCAGACACAGTATGAAGAGTGGGGGTATGAGTGTGGACACAGTATAAGAGAAGGGATGGGTTTGGATGCAGTATGAGGAATGAGGGGGATCGGTGCGGACACAGTATGAGGAGTGAGGGGGAATGGGTGCGGACACAGTATGAGGAGTGAGGGGGAATGGGTGCGGACACAGTCTTGAAATTGTTCTAGAAAATGAAGTATTTCTTTCAGAAAATTATTGCAATTACAAATGTTTTGTTAAACATGTGTTTATTTCCACTCTGTTTATTGGGGGAAAAAAATGAAAAGAAAAGCCAAATTAGATAAATTTCACACAAAATTCCCAACATGTTGGCACCTTTCCAAAATTGTTAACAACTTTGCTTTCAGCAGGTGATACTTGTTCAAACTCACCTGTGGTAAGTGACAAATGTGGGCAATATGAAAATCATACCTAAAACCAGATAAGCATGGAGAACAGAAAGAGGAGAGGAGAATTGTCTGAGGGCTTAAGAACCAAAATTGCTGAAAAATATCAACAATCTCAAGAATACAAATCCATTTACAGAGATCTTTTGTCCACAGTGGACAACAATCATGTAGTTACAATCCATGGCACTAGCTAGTGTCCCTGTTCATGGAAGGCAAAGAAAAATTGATGAAAGATTACAACGCAGGATGGTCCGGATGGTGGGTAAGCAGACACAATCAAGTTCCAAAGAAATTCAAGCTTTTCTGCAGGCTCAGGGTGCATCAGTGTAAGCATGAACTATCCATCCACATTTGAATGAAATTAAATACTGTGGCAGGAGACCCAGGAGTAGAGTTGAGCGCGGTTCTAGGTTCGTGGTTCTCCAGTTCGCTGCTCGAGTGATTTTGGGGCCTGTTCTAGATCGAACTAGAACTCGAGCTTTTTGCAAAAGCTCGATAGTTTTAGATACGTTCGAGAACTGTTCTAGCAGCAAAAAAACAGCTAATTCCTAGCTGGCTTTCCGCTGTAATAGTGTAAGTCACTCTGTGACTCACACTATTATGAAATTTCAGTGTATAGTGTGCAGGAACAGCGCCTTCAGATCACTGCTGTATGTATAATGGCGATCGCCATTTTTTTTTTCCTTGTCTTCCTTCCCTAAGCGCGCGCGTGTAGTGGGGAGGTCCAGCATGTCAGCCAATCCCAGACACACACACAGCTAAGTGGACTTTTAGCCAGAGAAGCAATGGCATGTGTGATAGGATGTCCATGTCACATGTCCCTGCATTATAAAAACGAGTATCCGCCCGTCCGGACGCCATTATCTCTTCTGCGTCCTTGGTGTCAGACATCACTGGCGCAGCTCCGTCCTGAGTCCTATCGCCGATACTGCTGTATGCGCTCCATACACAGCGCTGGACAACTTAGGGAGAGCACTTTCTATCAGTCCTTTTAAGGGCTCCTACCGGCAGGGTCAGAGCCATAGGTGACAGGTCCTGAAAACAGAGACAGCGTCTGTGTAGCTAAGGTCAGGGATTTCCTCGCTGCATTTCCCCATTAGGAGGGAATAGAAAGGCAGGCTTCCATTCCTCTACCCAGAGCCCCACAACCCTGGCACTGTACCCTCCTGTCCTCTGCACACTCCAACTCATTATAACTAAGCCATTATACTAGCAAACACTGAGTGTACCTAGTGTCATCCTAAACGTGGCTGTTGAACTTCTGTATAGTCCCACTAGTGCAAAGATATTTGCAGCACCTTTGCCTGCATTGCACACTCAAACTCATTGTTACTAAGCCATTATACTAGCAATTTATGCTGCCAGTTTAAGGGCCGTAGTTGCATTGTCAGGGATATTTATTCTTTATTATTCTGCTGTTAATAAAGCTAGACCACCGCTGCAATCTACACCACCTCTCAATTTTTACTACCACATTTTCAGTGCACAATCTTGTTGCAATCAACATGAGTGGCAAAATGACAGATGCTGGTGGAAAGGGGAAGAGGCGTGCTGGAAAAGGAAAAAAGGTTTGTCCGTGGGGAAGGTGACAAAGCTCCATTATCATCTGCTGAAGATAGACTATCTACTAGCAAAAGTAAGATGTCTACTACTTACCGTGGACAATCCGATGTGCTCCCTTTTTTACAGACACGAACAACAGGAACAAAAGGTAGATGATGGCCAAAAAAGGAAAATGCTTGAATGGATCTCAAGTGGTCCAACAAGTGCCCTCTCCGCCACCTCAACTACCGCATTCAAAAAACACCAGTCCTCTGAGTTGTCATCCCAATCAAACTTGCTTTCTCCCAGCTCTGAAGTCTCCATCAGCCCTGCACAGTATGGTGGAACTGAGATGGCTGAGTCTGCAGAGCTGTTCAGTCACACTATAGCCTGGGAATCAGAGGTCTGCTCCCAAGCTACAGTGAGTACAGACCAGGAAATGGTCTGCAGTGATGCCCAGAACCTTTGTGACTCTGATTCAGGCCGTGAGGACCAAGTTTCTGAGCATAATGTTGACCCTTTGTCACAAACTGTAACACCTGTGGTTATAGACAATGAGGAACATACTGATGAAGATGAGACGCAGATACCAGATTGGGATGACAACTTAAATATTCGGTCAGGGCAAGAAGAGGCTCGGTCTGAGGGGGAGGGGAGTGCAAACAACAATTGATGATGAAGTTCTAGATCCCACCTACTGTCAACCCCGAGTCAGGCACTCGAGGAGGTCAACAGAGGCGGTGGAGGAGGATGCAATCGACGACGAAGTTACCTTGCGCCTTCCTGGACAGAGTCAGAGCACTGGTAGCACGTCTACAACTGCATCCTCAGCCACCACTCTGCCTCTGAGCACTAGTCGGGGGGGCTCAGCAGGTCGCATGCCCTCTAAGCCTTGCCTAGCCTGGTCCTTTTTTGACATAGAAAAAGATCGCCCAAATTATGTGATGTGTAAAATTTGTCGTGATTCTGTTAGTAGAGGTCAAAACCTCAGCAGTTTGACAACTTCTTCCATGAATCGTCACATGAATAAATATCATAGGTCCCGGTGGGAAGCTCACTGTGCTGCAATGCGGCCTAGCGGAGTGAACCATCCACGGCCTGCCCCTTCCAGTGCATCCGCGCGCTCTTCATCTTCTAGGACTGTGGGGACAGCTGTCACACCTGGTTTTCCACGCACAACTTCCACCACTGTAACCGCAACAGGCACTTTGCTTGGTAGGTCGTCAGTTGGTTTGGAAGGGGAAACAAGTGAGTGTGCACAGCTCTCTCAGACATCAATAGCACCAACGTTGGATGAAGGCAACATCATGTCTCCGCCTGCACTTTCCTCACAAACCTGCATTTTTCCAAGGACACCCTACTCAACACCGTCTACACACAGCAGCCAGATCTCTGTCCCTCAGATGTGGTCAAATAAAAGGCCATTTCCTTCGACCCATGACAAAGCTAAGAGGTTGACTCTATCCCTCTGTAAGCTCTTGGCTACCGAAATGCTGCCTTTCCGCCTAGTGGACACACAGGATTTTAGAGACCTTATGTCTGTCGCTGTGCCCCAGTACCAGATGCCTAGTCGCCACTACTTCTCTAAGAAAGGTGTGCCCGCGCTACACCAGCATGTCGCACACAACATCACCGCTTCCTTGAGAAACTCTGTGTGGGAACGGGTGCATTTCACCACCGATACTTGGACCAGTAAGCATGGACAGGGACGTTACATGTCGCTGACTGGGCACTGGGTAACTATGGTGATAGATGGTGAAGGGTCTGCTGCACAAGTCTTGCCATCCCCACGACTTGTGTGTCAATCCTCTGTCTGTCCAAGTTCCACCACTGCTTCTGCCTCCTCCACCTCATCTGGGTCCTCCACCTCCGCCCCAAGCCTGCCTGGTCAGGCCACCAGCGTTCTCACTGCGCAGAAAGAATCACGGACCCCTCATTACTATGCTGGCAGCAGAGTGCAACGGCATCAGGCGGTCTTTAGCTTGACATGTCTTGGGAATAGGAGTCACACAGCTGAGGAGTTGTGGTCAGCTCTGCGGTCAGAGTTTAATAAATGGTTGTCTCCACTCAACCTGCAGCCTGGTAAGGCCGTGTGCGACAATGCTGCAAACCTGGGTGTGGCCCTTCGCCTGGGCAAGGTGACACACGTACCTTGTATGGCTCACGTGTTGAACCTTGTCGTCCAGCAATTCTTAACACACTATCCCTGCCTAGATGGCCTTCTGACCAGGGCACGAAAACTGTCTGCTCACTTCCGCCGTTCAACCGCCGCAGCTGAGCGACTTGCTTCTCTCCAGAAGTCTTTCGGCCTGCCGGTTCATCGCCTGAAATGCGATGTGGCGACACGCTGGAATTCGACTCTCCACATGTTACAGCGACTGTGGCAGCACCGCCGAGCCCTGGTGCAATACGCCATGACGTATAGCCTGGGCCAACGAGATGCAGAGGTGGGGCAGATCACCCTGATGGAGTGGTCTCAGATCAAGGACCTATGCACCCTTCTGCACAGTTTCGACATGGCGACGAATATGTTTAGCGCTGACAATGCCATTATCAGCATGACAATTCCAGTCATTTACATGCTGGAGCACACGCTAAACACTATTCGGAGTCAGGGGGTGGGACAACAGGAAGGGGAGGAACTACAGGAGGATTCATATGCGCAAGGGACAACAACATCACCAAGGTCCAGACGTTCATCATCACCAACGCAGCAGGCATGGGACCATGGGGGACAGGGATCAACAAGGGCGCATAGTAGCAGGCGAAATGTTGAGGAAGGTGCAGGAGAACATGAAGAAATGGAGGACGAACGGTCCATGGACATGGAAGACTCAGCAGATGAGGGAGACCTTGGTCAAATTTCAGTTGAAAGAGGTTGGGGGGAGATGTCAGAGGAAGAAATAACGGGTAGCACCTCTATGCCACAAACACAGCGTGGACTTGGTCCGCATGGCTGCGCAAGACACATGAGTGCCTTCTTGTTGCACTACCTCCAACATGACCCTCGTATTGTCAAAATTAGAAGTGATGATGACTACTGGATTGCCACACTATTAGATCCCCGGTACAAGTCCAAATTTTGTGACATAATTCCAGCCATAGAAAGGGACGCACGTATGCAGGAGTATCAGCAGAAGCTGTTACTCGATCTTAGCTTGGCTTTTCCACCAAACAACCATGCAGGTGCAGGGAGTGATTCTCCCAGTTGTAACTTGCCAAACATGGGACGGTCTCGTCATCTTCAACAGTCTACCCGTACCAGTAGGACTGTATCTGGTGCTGGTAACAGCAATTTTATGGAATCTTTTCATAATTTTTTTAGACCCTCCTTTGCAAGGCCACCAGAGACAACAAGTCTGACACATACTCAACGGCTGGAGAGGATGATACAGGAGTATCTCCAAATGAACATCGATGCCATGACTTTGCAAATGGAGCCTTGCTCCTTTTGGGCTTCAAATCTAGAAAAATGGCCAGAGCTCTCCAGTTACGCCTTGGAGATTTTGTTGTGTCCAGCTGCCAGCGTTGTCTCTGAACGTGTCTTCAGTGCTGCTGGGTGTGTGCTGACAGATAAGCGCACGCGTCTGTCCAGTGACAATGTGGACAGACTAACGTTCATCAAAATGAACAAGTCATGGATCCACCAGGAATTTACTACCCCTGTGTCATCCTGGGGAGAGTAAATGCTTGTGGATTTGGAATGTGTATTTGATGCAAATCAAAACATCCTGTTTGCAACTAGGGCAAAAGTGCTGCCACTGATGGGGTGTCTGTGTGGCCCAATTGTTTGAAAAAAGGGAGACTCCGCTTGGAGTAACCCTTGCTTGCTGTGTTTTTTTAAAATGATTTAAGATGAACAGAGCTGGGATCAGGAAAGACTTTGCTACCTACCCCGGTGTCATCCTGAGGACGGTTAAGAATAGCGTATTTTTGAATGTGCTTGATGCAAATCAAAACATCCTGTTTGCAACTAGGGCACAAGTGCTGCCACTGATAAGGTGTCTGTGTGGCCCAATTTTTGGAAAAAAAGGGAGACTCCGCTTGGAGTCACCTTGCGGTGTTTTACATGATTTTAGAAGGGCATGCCATGCCTATATCTGTGTCTCGTCCTCTTTTTCCTCGTAACGCTGTTTTGTTTTCACATGAGAATTTGTCCTTGTCACTTTCCCATGTGTTTGTGTTGTGTTGTGAGTTGTTTGTCACCTTTTGGACACCTGTGTGTTTTCTAGGTGTTTTTATGTGTTTGTGAATGCCTGCTATTGTTTCCTATGCAGTTCGAGTTCGGTTCGTCGAACGTTCGACGAACCGAACTCGAACGGGAGCTCCGTTCGGCGAACCGCCTCGAGCCGAACCGCGACCGGTTCGCTCATCTCTACCCAGGAGGACCCCACTGCAGACTACAGACATAAACTAGACTTGAGTGTGCTAAAATGTATGCGAGTAAACCAAAATAGAGCTATTTTAGTAAAGCACATCAATCTCGGTTTACTGAAAACGGAATGAAGCCTACAAAGAAATGAATGCAGTACCTACAGTCAAATATGATGAAGATTCAAAGATGTTTTAGGCTTGTTCTGCTACCTGGGTGCCTTGATTGTGTGCAAGCCATCATGAAATGTGAAAATTACCCAAAACGTTTGGGTCACAATGTAGTCAATTCATTTTCTGGAACAATTTCAATGGTGCCAACACTTTTGTCTATGACTATGTGTTACATCATATTATATTTATTGTCTGTACAAGACCCCACTTAAGTGTAAAATTCTGTGGAATATGTTATATAAAAATTATGATTATTAATATCATTCTTGTCGGTGCATTGTCCTGTGTAAACAGAACTAAGGCTGCTGAGAACCGTGACAGCCTATGTGTACTGAGTAGGGATGATTGAATACCTCAAATATTTGGCTACGCCCATATTAAACGAATAGGTCGCCATTATTCGACTATTTGCGAATAGTCGATGCGCAATGTAAGTCTATGGGAAACCCGAATAGTTGCCGAATAGCAACTATTCGGTCTTCCCATAGACTTGCATTGCGCATCGAATATTCACATAGTGGCGACCTATGTGTCGAATATTCGCAAAGCCGAATATTGCCGAATATTTGTGATATTCGATCATCCCTAGTACTGAGCAATCTTCTATAGATCATTCAGAGCACATCACTTACTTTAGTCTGCCGGTGTAAATGTGGCGCCCCTGACCTGGTCAGGCACCACAGAGTATTGCACCCATGCGGGAGCAATGCTTCCAGGTAATCTCCAAAGGCCAGGATGAGGTGCACACACAAACATATAGTGACCAGGCCTCCCACATTACCAGAGGGGACCCTTGGGTAGCCAGAAAGGGTTAACTTTCAATTCCCAGCTGGGGGTGTGTTCAGAGGCTGGTTGCTAGGAAGCAGGGCAGAGAGAGGAAGGAGGAGAGTCTGGAGGAAGAAGTTGAAGTGTGTGGAAGGGAGCAGAGGAGCTCTAGAGTGTGAGACAGGTCCTGAGGAGTGCAGTAGCTGAAAGCGGGGGAGAAAGGAGTACCGTGGGTCGGCCTGAAAATCATCCAGAGAGAGAAGGGTGGCTGAGTACGGAGATCCCGGTATCCGAGCACACAAGGGGAACTAGATCCCCAGTTCATGCAGCAAATCATTCGGAGCTGCTCAACTCACAGGTGGGGATACTTCATGCCCTCACCACTACTACGCAGAGCTCGGGCCAAGCAGCAATCATCGGGCCCATAAGGGGACAGGGCCAGAAGCCATCCCACCAAGGCCACGCTGCCGGCAGACGAGCCAGAGAGAGGGGAGCAGGGTGGTAACAGCTTCCCTGGAGGGGTCCTACCACGCTTCAAGCAAAGGATCCTCCTAAAACAGAAAGAGTGCAAGGAAGGCGAGTGGACAGCTACCCTCAGAACGGCCTCCTGGAATTCCTGGTTCAACCTGGTTATCACAGTGTCGCCCGGGCATCTCACCGTGACCTCCAAACAGTGAGTAAACACGTTGAAAGACTTCTTGGACTGTGTTTGAGTCATTCTGCGACCTGTGGTCCCACACACATACACCGGGGCCTGGGGCTTGCCTCACTCTCAGGGGGCTAATATACTGACTGCACCCACCATCAGCCCCAGGCATCCCTTAATCTGCAGTGGCGGTCCCCGCTGACCGCAATACTGAGAGTGGCGTCACGACAATCCTAAAAGAAGGTTCCCTACCTGTGACCAGACTGTTCCATCCACGTGGAGTCCCTGAAGGTACTGCACCGACACATACTAGCGGGGCTTCACAACTTCTGGCGTCACGAACAGGATAAGGACTAGACCTGTTCAGACAGGTGACCGTGTGCCTCAGAGGTCCGACCGCAAAAATTGAACCGCCGCCATATTGCCATCTTCAAAAGCGCGCGCTGCAGCCCGCGCGAGGGAGAAGAGCACCGCCCACGAAGAGGTGTGGCCGCCCCAGAATCCCCACAATTCAGAGAGCGTTCTGATCCAGGAAGTGGAAAGGGGGCGCGGAGATTTTTGAAGAAAAATGGACGCTGCAGGAGGTAATGCCCCTGGTCAGGGCGACGCAGCCCAAGCGATGCCAGCCCCCGTCGCGCTGGACGCAACAGCGCCTGGTGCCGGTGCCGCGGTCGCAGCCGCGCCGGCTGAAATCTCCCCCATAATGCCAGTTTCCTTGCTGTATGTCCCAGGAGCGCAATGGCTGCCCCAATACGCCGGTAAAATAGACACGCTGACCGGGTTTAAGAAGAAGATCAGCACCCTGCTAGACATGCACGCGATGACTGGTAAGCAGAGGGCCGCTGTGGTGCTGGGACAATTGACTGAGGCAGCAGAATTGGAAGCTGAGTCCTGGACCAATGATGACCGGAGCTCTGTTGAGACCATCTTTGCCAAACTAGCAGCTGCTTTTGAACACCGCACCGAGGGAGAGCTGAGGACGGACTTCTATAACTGCCGGCAGAAGCCCCAAGATAGCATAAGAGCCTATGCCCTCAGGCTGCAGGCTGCACTACGGGCTCTCAAGCTGGTGGACCCTGTCAGTGATCAGGAAGGAAACCGGATGATGAAGGAACAATTCTTGCGGGGCCTGCGCTCTCCTGAGGATGGGAAGCAGATGAAGCTGTGGTCCCTGGAACACCCTGACGTGGACTTTGCCATTCTGAAAGACAGGGCAGTGAAAGCACTCCAACCTCCTGTGGACACAGACCCCGTCGCACCAGCATGGCCTGCCAGTTCCATGGCTGCAGGAGCGGAATCCTCCTCGCAGGCCCTGGTAACTGCAAAAGGACTCAACACGCCAGCAGAGACCATAAATACACTATCCTCCCAGGTGCAACAGCTCACTAAGGACGTCGCACAAATCCTGAAAGCAATGCAGTTGCCCTCAGAGACCAAAGTCCCTCATCGGATCCTGCTAGCTGACAACCCAGAGGACGTCCCTTGGATGCGGAGGAGAAGAGGTCCCCCAACCCGAGGCAGGAGCAGTGATCGCTATGACTCATCTGGACAACCCATCTGTCGTCGTTGCCAGGAGGCAGGACACTATGCAAGGGCCTGTCCTTTAAACGAGCCAAACCTGGGGCCGGGGGCCAGTCCTCAGGATTAAGAAGATCAGGCCCAAGTCGCTGCTGTGATCAGTACGTGGGTGGACGTCCTGTCCTGTCCATCGTCCTGGACGGGATCCCTACCCCGGCGTTATTGGACACCGGCTCTCAGGTCACCACGATCCCGTATGTCCTTTATCGGAGGTTTTGGTCGGACGACGATCTCCGACCACCGGACCCCTCCCTCACCATCTATGCTGCCAACGGACAACCTATAGACCAGATCGGGGTCAAAGAGGTAACCATAAAGGTGGGAAGGCAGGAAATGAAGGGACAAGGACTGATTGTTGTGGACACTGATATTAGAGAAAGGAACCCGCAAATGATTTTAGGCACTAATGTCATAGAAAATTGCTTAGAGGAAGTGTTGTTGTTGCTTCACCAGATTGTTGAGGGTGCTGAGGGCAGGTCGCAAAGAGCCTTGCAAAAAGAGATCCGAATCATTCTGAGGAAGCAACAGGTAAAACAGGCTGGCGGTGAGATTGGTAGTGTACGGGTGATGGATGCTAACCCCATTGTGATACCCCCACGGAGTGAAATGATGATGTGGTGTAGAGCAGCGGTAGGTCTCAGAGGACAAGATTACCAGGCTGTACTAGAGCCCACTCATTCAGACCACTGGCCCACGATTCTGACAGCCAGGGGGGTAGTTGATGTACACAAGGGACGAGTGCCTGTACGAGTGTTGAACTGTGGGGAGGAGGAAGCCAGACTACCAAGGTACGCTACCATAGCCAAACTGTTTACATGCTCAAATGACGCCATAACACCTGTAGGTCCCCTGACACAAGCTGACTCAAAAGAGGGCGAGACCTCCCAAAAGCAGTTAGAGGATTGGTGCCAGAAACTACACGTGGGGACTGACTCTACACCCGACTACCAGAAACATGGGGTTTACAGGGTCGTGCAGGAATACGAGCAGGTCTTTAGTAAGAACCCACTAGACTTTGGTAGGATCAAAGGGGTGCAACATCACATACCCACAGGCAGTCATCCTCCCATTAAGGAAAGACATAGGCCTATTCCACCAGCCCATTACCAGCGCACAAAGGACATGCTGAAGGACATGAAGGAGGCAGGCGTCATAAGGGACAGTTGTAGCCCCTGGGCGGCTCCCCTGGTCCTGGTAAGAAAGAAGGATGGCACGATGAGGATGTGTGTGGATTACAGACGGATAAATCAGATAACACACAAGGATGCCTACCCTTTGCCAAGGATAGAGAAATCCCTCGCTGCCTTGAAAGCCTCTAACTACTTTTCTACCCTAGATCTTACTAGTGGCTACTGGCAAGTATCTGTAGCAGAAGAAGATCGGGAGAAGACGGCCTTCACCACCCCAATGGGCCTCTGTGAGTTCAACAGCATGCCATTTGGACTCTGCAATGCCCCCGGGACCTTCCAGAGGCTTATGGAATGCTGCCTAGGGCACCTCAACTTTGAAACCGTCCTGCTCTACCTGGATGATGTCATCGTGTACTCCAAGACCTACGAGGACCACCTGAAACACCTGGCTGAAGTCTTTGAAGCACTATCCCGATATGGAATGAAGCTGAAACCATCCAAGTGCCATTTACTGAAGCCAAAGGTCCAGTACCTAGGTCACGTGGTCAGTGCAGAAGGAGTAGCACCGGACCCAGAGAAGGTCACAGTCATCCAGGAATGGCCCACACCTACTACCGTCCGGGAGGTACGTCAGTTCCTTGGCTTGGTAGGCTACTACAGAAGGTTCATCAAGGGCTACACGAAAATGGCAGCGCCTTTGCAAGAGCTCCTGGTAGGCCACCCAAAGAAGAGAGGAAAGATCTCCGGCCCGCCATTTCACTGGGGAGAAGCAGAAGAACACTCCTTCAGACAAATGAAAGGGGCCTTGACGGGTGAAGAGATCCTAGCCTACCCTGACTACGGTCTGCCATTCGTACTGTACACAGATGCCAGTAATGTGGGACTGGGAGCAGTGCTTTCACAGGTGCAGGGAGGCAAAGAGCGTGTGATTGCTTACGCCAGCAGGAAGCTCAGGCCTACTGAAAGAAACGCAGAGAATTATAGCTCATTCAAGCTAGAGTTCCTGGCCATGGTATGGGCTATCACAGAGCGGTTCAAGCACTACCTGGCAGCCACCAAATTCACTGTCTTCACGGACAACAACCCCCTGACCCACTTGGATACTGCTAAATTGGGTGCCATGGAGCAGCGTTGGGTAGCCCGACTGGCGAATTATGACTTTACTGTCAAGTATCGAGCTGGCCGCAAGAACGGCAACGCAGATGCTCTGTCCAGGATGCCTCACCTAGCAGACGAGGGTGAAGATGAAGATGATCTTGAAGAGATTGAGCTGCCAGCGTTCCATCGCCATGGAGCAAAACAGTGTCGGCAGTCGCGTGCCAACCGCCAAGAGGTGACCCTGAACCCACTACCTCACTACAACTGGAAGGAGACCCAGGAAAATGATCCAGCGGTAGGCTTGGTAAAGAAACTGATCAGCCAGCCTGGCGCCAGCCTTGACAAAGGAGCCCCACCTGAGGCACAGTACCTATGGAAGGAGAGGGGTCGATTATTCATCTATCAAGACAAACTTTACAGGAGCATCATTGACCCGAGGACGCATGAGAAGGTGTGGCAAGTGATTGTACCACAGAAGGATACGAGGATGGTGCTAGAAGCCTATCACAATGGTGCAGGCCACTTTGGTTGGAAGAAACTGGAGGCCCTACTTAAAGTAAGATTCTACTGGGTGGGTATGAGATCTGCCCTAGAGAAGTGGTGTCGAAACTGCGGGCCCTGCAATCTTAGAAGAAAAGACCAGCACAGCCAGAGAGCACCACTCCAGCCAATCCAAACTAAACGGCCCCTGGAGATCGTGGCCCTGGACCATGTAAAGTTGGCACCCAGCAGACAAGGCTACAACTACGCTCTCACTATGGTTGACCACTACTCCAGATTCCTGGTGGTAGTACCAGTCAAGGACTTGACAGGTCAGACTGCAGCCAAAGCTTTCCAGACACATTTCTGTCGACCACATGGCTATCCAGATCAAGTGCTCACTGACCAAGGACCAGCCTTTGAAGCTGAAGTGTTTAAGGAGTTTTGTAACCTATACGGCTGCCAGAAGATCCGTACTACGCCTTACCATCCTCAGACCAATGGCATGTGTGAGAAGATGAACCACATCATTCTCGACCTTCTGAAGACGCTCCCACTAGAAGAACGAAGTCAGTGGCCGGAAAAACTGCCCGATCTAGTGGACATGTATAACAACATCCCTGTGAGTTCCACGAACTGCACACCGGCATACCTGATGAGGGCCAGACCAGGGAGATTGCCAGTAGATCTGGAAATGGGAGTTGAGACCCCTGAAGACCATCTACAAGGTGCTGATTGGGATTCCAACCGCCAAGCCCAATACAAGAAAGTACAAGAGTGTGTGGAGCGAAGCCTGACTCAGCAGCGTGAGAAACAAGAAAAAGCCTACAATCGAAAAGCACCTGCTGTTCCTTTGATGCCAGGAGATATAGTTCTCAAAAGAAAGAGAAGACGTCATAAACTTGACAATCACTGGGAAGAAGAACCCTATACTGTGTTACCATCGACGCTTAGCAATGAAAAGACATGCCTTATCAGCAAAGATGGAGGAAAAACAACAGCTGTCGTTTCTAGAGATCGCCTAAAGAAATGTCCTGAACAACTAAGAATCCCTGAAGAAATTCCCAACCCTTTGCTAGTTCAAGAACCAAAAGAAAAGATGATCCATACTGTACTTGGAGATTTCCCAGCAAGTTGGCCTCAATACAATGGAGCAGTAGTTATTCCAGTCATTACATTCCCTCAATCTGGAGAAGTAAGAGACCCAGAAGAACCTGTCCAGAACCTGGAAGAGCCAAATGTAGCTGAAGCAGAAGACCATGCACTGGTATCAATACCCAGTACACCCATTATTCACATTGAGACACATACATCGGGTGGGAGGACACAACCTCAGACAGATGACAGTATAGTACTGCGTAGATCAACCCGCAGCAACTTTGGTCAGCTCCCATTACGCTATAGAGAAAGTACAGTTTAGTTCAAAGTGACTGTATGAAATGTAATGTTTAACCTGTTATAGTTAGGTAACGTTTAAGCGAAATGTGCCCACAAGGACTATTGTGAGACCTCCTTAAAATGTTAGACCACTGGTTATGAACTGGATTTAACCACAAACTTTTGCATTGTAAAAAGTTACCTCCTTGGTATCAACCACAGAGTCTGCCTGTTGAGGGGCATGGCTCTGCACCAACAAGGGGGCACGCCTGTTTATGGGGCCTGCCCTCCAACACTCGGAAGCGGGTACGCCTGTTTATGGGGCCTACCTTACACCACTCCCCTCAGGAGAGGAAGATTGGAGGAAAGGTCTGGGGAATGTGATGGCCCAGACCTGGTCACCAAAAGGACCGGCGACCTACCTCCTGGAGGTTTTTGGGTGGGTTTCGGACATGTGGGTGGTTGGTAGTGGAATGGTACCTGGCATGTTTAAATGTAAATAATTGCCCCTGTGTGGGAAAAGTTTGTATTTACCTTTTTTTTCTTTCTCTTGTCTTTGCAGCCTGATGATAACTAAGGGGGAATGTGGCGCCCCTGACCTGGTCAGGCACCACAGAGTATTGCACCCATGCGGGAGCAATGCTTCCAGGTAATCTCCAAAGGCCAGGATGAGGTGCACACACAAACATATAGTGACCAGGCCTCCCACATTACCAGAGGGGACCCTTGGGTAGCCAGAAAGGGTTAACTTTCAATTCCCAGCTGGGGGTGTGTTCAGAGGCTGGTTGCTAGGAAGCAGGGCAGAGAGAGGAAGGAGGAGAGTCTGGAGGAAGAAGTTGAAGTGTGTGGAAGGGAGCAGAGGAGCTCTAGAGTGTGAGACAGGTCCTGAGGAGTGCAGTAGCTGAAAGCGGGGGAGAAAGGAGTACCGTGGGTCGGCCTGAAAATCATCCAGAGAGAGAAGGGTGGCTGAGTACGGAGATCCCGGTATCCGAGCACACAAGGGGAACTAGATCCCCAGTTCATGCAGCAAATCATTCGGAGCTGCTCAACTCACAGGTGGGGATACTTCATGCCCTCACCACTACTACGCAGAGCTCGGGCCAAGCAGCAATCATCGGGCCCATAAGGGGACAGGGCCAGAAGCCATCCCACCAAGGCCACGCTGCCGGCAGACGAGCCAGAGAGAGGGGAGCAGGGTGGTAACAGCTTCCCTGGAGGGGTCCTACCACGCTTCAAGCAAAGGATCCTCCTAAAACAGAAAGAGTGCAAGGAAGGCGAGTGGACAGCTACCCTCAGAACGGCCTCCTGGAATTCCTGGTTCAACCTGGTTATCACAGTGTCGCCCGGGCATCTCACCGTGACCTCCAAACAGTGAGTAAACACGTTGAAAGACTTCTTGGACTGTGTTTGAGTCATTCTGCGACCTGTGGTCCCACACACATACACCGGGGCCTGGGGCTTGCCTCACTCTCAGGGGGCTAATATACTGACTGCACCCACCATCAGCCCCAGGCATCCCTTAATCTGCAGTGGCGGTCCCCGCTGACCGCAATACTGAGAGTGGCGTCACGACAATCCTAAAAGAAGGTTCCCTACCTGTGACCAGACTGTTCCATCCACGTGGAGTCCCTGAAGGTACTGCACCGACACATACTAGCGGGGCTTCACATAAACAAGCAGTCAAATGACCAATAAATCAGTAAAGGTTTACCGATTGGTAGCTATATTGTGTTGCTGGTCAGTCCATGTAAACGGGCCTTTAGGGGTACTTTGCACACTACGACATTGCAAGCCGATGCTGCGATGCCGAGCGAGATAGTCCCCGCCCCCGTCGCAGATGCGATATCTTGTGATAACTGCCGTAGCGAACATTATCGCTACAACAGCTTCACATGCACGTACCTGTCCTGCGACGTCGCTGTGGCCGGCGAACCGCCTCCTCCTAAGGAGGCGGGTTGTGCGGCATCACAGTGATGTCATACGGCAGGCGGCCAATAAGAGCGGAGGGGCGGAGATGAACGGGACGTAAACATCCCGCCCACCTCCTTCCTTCCTCATTGCAGCCGGGACGCAGATAAGGAGATGTTCCTCGCTCCTGCGGCTTCATACACAGCGATGTGCTGCCGCAGGAACGAGGAACAACATCGTACCGTCGCTGCTGTGAAATTATGGAAGTGTCGGACCCTACACCGATCATATGATAAAGACGCTTTTATGCTCGTTAATCGTATGTAAAAGGATTCACATACTGTGATGTCGACAACGATGCCGGATGTGCGTCACTTTCGATTTGACCCCACCGACATCACACCTGCGATGTCATAGTGTGCAAAGTACCCCTTACAGTTGTGTATATGTAACCCTGGTAATGATAGGGACAGGAATGAGGTATACATATTTCAGATCAATAACATAGTAGGAGGATCCTTGAGCTAGGAAAGCAAAAACATGAAAGTGTACAAATTTTTTGGGATTTCCATAATATCCATTTCTTCAGTAAACAAAAAGGCATAGATTGTGAAAAATTCCTTAAAAAATTTAATTTGAGTAAACTTTTGAAGCAAATTTAACCCACCATTCCAATAAACATGACATTAAACATGGCCGAATGCTTAAAAGAACTGGATATATTTTGAGTACAAAAGCAATAATGTAGGCACATTTCTTTTCTTAAATTCCCATCACTAAACTGATGCCGGAATACAACTAAAAACACAAAAATTAAAATGACAAAAAAAATAAAAATAAAAATAAATAAATAATATATTTAGCAATTTTTCGAGATTTATTGAACAGAATCTAACTGTGTAGAAATTGAATGTATCCCCATGAATGTGACATTTTTTCCCTTAGGAGAAACAAAGCTTTAATCTAGTGATATACATTATAGATATGTTTTTTCTTCAATTTCAGTTGTAACAATTTTAATATAAAGTGTTTACTTTTATAAGCCTCTGTATTTGTTCTGATTACATAGATACCAAATATGCAGGTTTATGTTAATTTAGACTCGTAGATTGTTTAAAATACATTGATGTATTTCCAAAGTAACAAGGAAATTTCATTTGATGTGGCCCAACATTACTTTGTAATAACTACCGTAAATATGAAAGAATAAACCTAAGGAGTTATTCAACAGGTCGCGATTTGTCTATTAACAGTCTGATTTCCAGCAGTGTTTCGTATCAAATTTTCATCAATATTTGGTCAGGGTGTCCATTTTTTTTTTTTTTTTATTATTAATGGGTTCATTGGTCATTTTTTATTGTTTAATTTTTTCATGATTTTTTTTTTTTTTTGGACCCATAGACTTGTAAGGGTAATTTTGATCCGTGACTCTGGGAACAAAAACGGCCATGTCTGTAGACATTTTTTGTGAACACATGGTCCGCAAAAAAAAAAAAAAACAGACACCATAGAATATACTGGGTTCATTTTCTATCCGTGAAAAACACTCACAAAACAGGTGAAAAATGGATGTCCGAATGATTCATAAAGCAAGATATTTGCTTTTTGCTTAACTCTTGTCTGCTACTATGGGGTCAATGTGACACTATGCAGATTTCTACAACTAGTGATATTTTTTATGGTACCAGACAAGGGTTAAACCACTAGAGTGTTGTGTTTTATTGCACCGCCAAAGTAGTGCTTTAAATGCAAGTGCCCCATCTTATACTCACCCTCTGGCAGCTTCACTGTCCGGCTACCACCAGGAGGAGCTGGAGTCATGCAGGAAAAGACACTACACAGAGCTGAATCAGCATGGAGGTGGACACACAGTGTGTGCTGGACCACTGCCCTGCCAAGTCAGCCAGAATACAGAGGCCACAGGGCATGCGGGTAATGGTCAGGCAGGCCAGGTCATACACAGTATGGTAAGAAAGAAGACTGGAGGAATGAGCAAAAGCGGGGTCGAGGTCAGGCCGAGGTCAGTACCAGAAGAAGCAACCAAGTGGGGAGGTAAGAGAAGGGGGAATGACTGGGGCTATTGTGGGAAGGAAGGAGGTGGGACGGAAGACAGACAGCACAGGGGAAGGATGGATCAGGAAATACTTACAGGGACCAGCAATCACAGGCAAAGCAGTGTTAAGCTTATAGCCAGCACTGGTTCACCAGAGATGACAGAATTTAAAGCATCCAAGCTCCGGAAGTGAAGCCCAAAAGAAGGCTCCGCCTCCTAGCCATGTGGACGGGGAGGTGGAACCATGACATTCACCCTCTATCAGTGTCGCTTCGCAGGGTTTGGCGATTTGTCATCTGCCGGTAGCCCCAATGTTTTATAGAGAACATCGAAGGCCATAAACCAATGCCACTCTGAAGGCCTCAAATCTGGCCTCATTCTAGGTCACCTAGGTTTCTGGGCATTTCGAGCTTGTGAAGCAACAACATCTGACTTAAGTCAGAAGTTACAGTCACAAGACGGCACCGGGGTACCGGAACAGAATCAGTAAAAGAAGAAAATGGAGTATAAGGCTGCTTTCACACATCCGGCTTGAGCTGTGCGGCTCAATCCGGCTGTGCAAGCTATGCAACGGATACGGTGAAAACACAGCATCCTTTGCATAAGTTTTTCCCATGCGGCTCGTCCGGTTTTTGCCACTTGCGGCATGCTACTGAGCATGCACAGTGGCAAAAACTGCATGTGGCGGCCGGATGTGTTTTTTGCCGCATCGCACCGCATCCGGCCACCATAGGCATGCATTGAAAACTGCGCCGCATCGGTCGGATGCGGCGCGATGCGTTTTTTTTTTTTGCCGCACGAAAAAACGTGCCAGGCAACGTTCCATCCGGCCACCGCATCGGCTAAATCTGCCACATGCGGCAAAAACCAGATGGAACGCAAGTGTCGCGGGCGGGGAGGAGGGTGTCAGCATTGCGCTCACCCCTCTGCTCGGGTCCGGCTGCTGCTACTCAGTGGTGGCTCGAGCGGTGGGCCGCATCCCGGAGGTTCTCGAGCGGCGCTCCTCGCCCGTGAGTGAAAGGGGATTGGGTTTTGGGATATAGTTTATTGTCCGTGACGCCACCCACGGTTGTGGTGATTTGTTGACACCACCGCTGCTCTGTATGGGGATCCCGGGAGTGATGGTGTGGAGCAGAAAGTTGTTGTGTTGCCCCTCCGTGGATAGGGGTTGGTGATCCCGGGGCCCAGGGATGAGATGGGAGATGCAGGGCCTGGTGGGCGCAGGGACGCGGGGGCAGCGCTGTGCCTTGCGGCACTGTGGTACTCACTCAGCCTGAGACGATGACACAGTTCTCGGTAAAACACGCGGCTGGAAAGACGGTTCCCACAGACGGCTGCACTTGCTTTTCCCCAGTAGTTGACGGTCCCTTTGTCCTGCACCTATGATGGTTGTGGTTGCGATGGGTTCCCACCGGTAACCCACTCCCCGGCTTGGATATAGGCCGGAGGAGCCCTACTCTTTGCCCGCAGGCGCTGGCCCTGAGAAACTGGTGCCCTGGCGGTGGCGGTGTCTCTCCGTTACTGGTTGGACTGTTGCCTTCAATCGGGACTTGGTTGTTTGGAGACGGTCGTCCCCTTCACTGACGGATTTGGCAAATTATGGCAACTCATAGCCTTGCCGGGATCCGAGAGGCCCCTGCCCTTGTGCTGACTGCTCCTTGTACACTGCTCCAAACCACCGGGTCACCACCCGTCCGCGGTCCTTCCAGTGACCTCCGAGCAGT
The DNA here is from genome assembly GCF_048569485.1 of Anomaloglossus baeobatrachus. Classification (NCBI taxonomy): domain Eukaryota; kingdom Metazoa; phylum Chordata; class Amphibia; order Anura; family Aromobatidae; genus Anomaloglossus; species Anomaloglossus baeobatrachus. The sequence goes on from NC_134356.1 coordinate 80,322,870, forward strand.
CACCCCTGCGGACAATCACCGCCGTCTGCTGACCTTGCTGTCACTTAGCCCGGGGTACACACCCGGACTCACTTCAGGCTTTTCAAACTGTCCCTTTGCACCTTACTTCAGCTTCTCTCTTAAGCTCCTCTACCACTTCACTTCACTTCCTTTCACTTTCACCTCCTAAACTGAACTCCCATCTTAGCTCCACACTCCAGCTCTCCCTCAGCTAACTAACTGGTTTTCCCGCCTCCAGAGCTGTGAACTCCTCGGTGGGCGGAGCCAACCGCCTGGCCCACCCCCTGGTGTGAACACCAGCTCCTGGAGGAAGGCAACAAGGATTTTTGGGTTAGCTGATGTGCCTAACTGGGGTGTAGGGTGTGGTGGTGTGATGACCTGTGACCCCTGGCTTGCCCAGGGCGTCACAAGGCCATGCGGCACAATGCGGCACTAATTAAAGTCTATGCAGGAAAATCACAACCGGCAGCAAAAAAAAAACGGTTGCGATTTTCCTGCAAAGTGCCGGATTGTGCCGAATTGCAGAAACCGGAGGTGTGAAAGCAGCCTAAGACAGTGGCCTTACATTTAAAAAAACAAAAAAAAAAACTGCTGCAGTGGTGATTTCACATAATAATCCATGTAAGAATAGATGTACTGTATAATACCTCTTGAGAGTATCCCTTATAAATATTAAAAGGAAAATCTTAGCTGGAGAGATCTACTTTAGTAGCTTCAACTCGTATAAACCTAAAATATACAGTAACGACTACAGGTATTTGCTCAAGATCACACACATCTTTCACCAGATTTCACAAAGCAAACTGTATACACTACATAGATCTCTTAGGCCTAATGAACCTGGAATATTTGCTTGAAAATCCACATCAGAAAGGCTGTGCACTCCAGATATAATATGAGCATTTTAGGAGTCCGGCTATAGAATGAAATGGTCCACTTTTGTAAGTGTATTCATTTTCTGTCTACCCAGCTTGTCAGCTGCAGCTTGTACTTAGTTAGATGTTACTGCCTCTATGTTGCGGCAGGACCACCACCGAGGAGCAGTCAATGAAGATAGGTATAGAGGAGAACTATCACTTTAAATCAGGGACCGATACAGTCATCAACCATTTACAGTCTCCAATGCTCAATGTCAGAGATAGACTCTGTAACCATAGGACTAACGTCACTAATGAATTCATGACGTACAGTATATATAGGCATGCTGCTCAAGCACAAATGCAACTTTTCCCACTTGAGTCATGAACATTGAACAAAAAAAAACAAAAAAAAAAATCAAAATACAATTAGACAACACTTCCAACATCTCTGAAAAAGAGACATTCTGAATTTATAAACTAATCTTTTTAGCCGTGCTAGGTCTAACTTAGTCTTTGCAGAGCAAAATCTATTAATACAGTACATATTATAATCAATCTTTCTGAAGGGAAGGCGGTACTGGTTGTTTTATTAGTCCCAGTTTCAAGGTGACCATTGTCCTCTCCAAGGGCATAACAACTGTAGGCGCACAGAGTACAATCGCGACCGGGCCCATGCAGGAGAGGGGCTCGTGGTTACCAGCAGCTATTTCAGCTTGATATTGATCTGAAGATGCATATTCAGATGAAATGTATTGCAGTGTAGAGACCCGCCGAGTCTCTACAGTACACTGGAATACATGCTGGCGTCCAGTCAGAGGCCAGCAGTTGACGTCAGCAAGCAAGTCCCTGGTGACGCATGGCAGTGACATCATGAGCTACCCATTGCTTACTCCCTGAAGTCTTTTGCTGAGTTCTGCACTGGCTATGAATGAGGTCATCGCACATCGTGGGAGCAGAGGAAGGTGACAAGAAGTGTTTTGGTTGTTTTTTTTGTTAATATTTGTTGACGTAAAGCTGCAAAACAGGAACATTACTAATGGAAGAGGCCCGGGATGGGGCACATTATAACAGGATGGGGAACATATATTACTGGAAGGGGCCCAGGATGGGGGATAATTATACTAGGAAGGTGCTCAGGTTTGAAACATTACACCAGGATAGGGGACATTATTACAGATAAGGGAGTGAGACATTATAACAAGAAGGGACCCAAGATGGAAAACATTATACCAGGAAGGGGCTCAGGATGGAAACATTACACCAGGATGTGGAACACTTACTTGAAGGGTTCCAGGATGGGGGACATTATATCAGGAAAATGAGAAATTATTCCAGGAAGGGACCCAGGATGTAGACATCACACCAGGATGAAATATATTATTACAGGAAGGAGCCAGAATGGGTGCAATTATTGCATGAAAAATGGCACACAGTCGGGACATTGTTACAGGAAGATGTCAGGATTGGGACCATTATTACTGGATGGGGGACATTATTACATTAGAGGGTCTGCGAGCACATGTCATCACAGAATTTACAATGTTACAAGGTCCCATACATATAAAACAGGTGGGGTCCCAGGTCCAAATTTCCCACCACTACTCGCTGTTTTGTAGTTTTGTGCCTATCCCAGTATAACCTATCAAATGCCATTCTTCTCCTTCCAACCACCCCATTCAAAATACTAGCTAAGTGGTCAGAGATTGAGTGAAGTCTTTATAAAAAGGATTATACAGTAATTCTAACATTGATTATAAACAGAAACACAGCATACTAATCAGGTCTAAGATATATTTAGTAATATCTAAAGTTTGAAATCTGGTGACAGATCCACTTTAAAGAGGTGGTTCACTACTCTGCAATAGTGGCTACATCTCTGTAAAACTGATAGGGAAGGCTTTTTTTAAATACCTTCAGCCAATTTTGTCTCTGGGCGGCACTATTGTGGCCACTCATCCCCATGAAGTGACCCCCTTGACCTCTGGGATCTGGTGATGTCACATCAAATTCCAGTTAACCCGACATCACCGAGGTGGGACCCAGTCTTCCTGAGTGACTGGGCTGTAGATGGAGTTTCCTCGCTTGTCACAGCCCAGCATCACTCCTGCTTGCGGCACTCTGCAGTGAAGGAGAGAGCGCTTGAGATGCTGGGCTGTGATGAGCAGTGAAACTCCACCCACAGCCCAGTAACTCGGGAAGACTGGGACGGGCTCGGTGATATCAGGTCAACTGGAAGTTCACGGGATATCACCGGATCTCAGAAGTTATGGAGCCTGGGGTCACTTCATGGGGATAAGCGAACTGCAATAGTACCGCTCAGAGGCAGAATTGGTTGAACAAGGTATTTGACAAAAGTCTTTCATATTAAGGGGGTTTTACACACTACGACATCGCTAATGCGAACTCGTTGGGGTCACGGAATTGGTGACGCACATCTGGCCGCATTACCGATGACGTTGCGTGTGACACCGATGAACAATTTTGCATCGTCCAGTCTCAAAAATCGTTACTGCAGCAGTAACGAGGTTGTTCCTCGTTCCTGCGGCAGCACACATCGCTCCGTGTGACACCGCAGGAACGAAGAAGCTCTCCTTACCTGCCTCCTGGCCGCTATGCGGAAGGAAGGAGGTGGGCGGGATGTTATGTCCCGCTCAGCTCCGCCCCTCCGCTGCTATTGGGCGGCCACTCAGTGACGTCGCTGTGACGCCGCATGGACCGCCCCCTTAGAAAGGAGGCGGTTCGCCGGTCACAGCGACGTCGCCGGGCAGGTAAGTATGTGTGACGGGTCTGGGCGATGTTGTGCGGCACGGGCAGCGATTTGCCCGTGTCGCGAAACAGATGGGGGCGGGTACCCACACTAGCGATATCGGGACCGATATCGCAGTGTGTAAAGCCCGCTTTAGTTTTACAGGGATGTGGCCACTATTGCAAAATAGTGAACCACCTCTTTAAAGCATCTACTTGAATGTGATACATTACAATATAAGACTGGGACATAAAGGGAAAAACAAGGCTCAGCCAATTTACGTGGGTCAACTGATTAATGAATTTGAAATGGGGTGCACCGAAGTACTATCAATTACAACCACGGGTGCCACATTATGCAGACAAGTAAATGCATATAAGGAGAAGGAAAAAAGCTCTGCATGTAAACATGTGCACGCCAGGAATTAGATATACCTTAAAATAAGGCATCTTGACGTCTCTGGCAGTAATCTGTAGATCATCTACTCAATGACAGTTTAGAAATAAATCTTTAATATGTTAATATCTGGAATTCAGTAGTGAAAAGTGTCAAGCAACTTGCATTGGTTTCCTACTTTTCTATTCATTTTCTATTACCCAGTGAAAAATTCAGGTGTAATTATCAAAAAGACAATAAAAGTGAGATACCAGATAGCAGAAGACACCATGATCCAACCATCAGCTAGACAGATTACTGCGGTAAAAACGCATCCTAAATATTAAGTATAAAATCCTTCCAGCAAATGGGGAGAAAGCCGTCATCATAAGCTGGAAGCTACTGCTAATTAGGAGATAAGCAAAATGTATTAATGCTGAGAAATTAATGAGCTCATAAAACCAGCACCTTTTACAAAGAGACACAGACCCGGCACAAGCTAGAAAGGTTAGAACAGGGCCAGTTTAATTTACTGTCCAATTTGTATCTACGCTTAAGAATTTTATCAAGCATCCAAGTCCTAATTTCCTTCTGAGAAGTGTTGTCTTTTACAAGTTATTGTTAGTTCCTCAAAGTAGAAGATTACTAATGAACCATTTTTTTTTATCATTTTTTCCCTCTATAAAGCGGTTACGGAGGTCAGCAAATTCTCCTGATATGTACTTGTTAGTCTAAATGATCTATTCATGGAAATATCTAAATCTTGGCAATAGTTGGTTGTTCTAGACATAAAAGAGCCAAAAAGAACCATCTGTCACTGCAAAAGTTTCACTAAGTCAGTGATGTTTTACTATGGTAATTGAGTATACACATCAAACACTTGGGCACCGAGCAAGAGATTCTGGATTAATAGAAGGATCTAAATCATAGCACTGAATGCAGTCACATTGTCTTCTGTGAGGTCTACCATTCCATAATCCAGTAACACTGAGCTCTGGTTTGTGTCCTCCACCTTTGGAAAAACCCTCAACTCTCCATCCATCACTGATCTAGAGCAGAAGCTCTGGTACTGGCATCATGGTCCTATTGCTGAATGGTGATGTCATGTCCACTAATGAGCTGCAACGATCCAGTGTCATTTGCTTGTATAGATCAGTATGGTGACTCAGTGGTTAACTTTGTTACATTGCAGCTCTGTGGTCTCGAGATAAAATCCCACCAACAACACCTGATCTGATCAGCCGACATGTGCCTCTAACAGCCGCGTGCCGATTGGAGAGCCGCTTGCCTCTGACAGCAGGCTTTAGCACGCGCTGGTACGAAGTGCGTCATTCCCTGCTTCCATCAGTGGCCCCATAACTTGATTGGGGAGCACCTATTGATTGTCATGACAGCTGGGGTTCAGCTAATGACCCCACACTGTCTTGACGAAGTTCTTGTGAAGACCGGCGGCAAGCTGGCATTCATAGGAGATTAATGAATGCTGCTGATGCCCTGCTCTGTACAGCACAAGTGATCGGACGATCGCAGCTTCACGTTCCCTAAAGTTGTAAGATCTGTTAACATTTACATATATAGGTTAGAAGACTGTGGACTTTTCCTTGTTATGCTGCCACCTACTGTCAAAACAAAGAACAGCGGGCACAAACCCCTGCTACTTGATTTACTTGGTACAGTCCTGAACAGGATGTGCAGAGGAGCTAGTTTTGTTTGGTAGCTGTTTTTATGCAGAGAAGTGTGTGTCCGGACGTGCGGAAGAAGGCAAGGCTGCATTCTGCCCTGCTGAACAAGGTCCAAGTACCTGAGTGTTGCGTGACATCTCCCCAAGACACAGATCCAAGAAAGGCTGGATGTGGAGCGAGGAGCCAGACAGCACGGGCAAATTACAGATCCGGGACAAAGACTGAACTTTAGAGGTGTCTGCGACGGAATACGGGCCCCAACGGTGACGAGGTACCCCACGCTGAAACCTGCAGTTAAGTGTGCACACTACTTTTAGTTAGGGACAGATAGGAAAAGACTGCACTGTGTTATACAAGTAAGGTGACAAGGACTCTGCGTTTTTTTTGTTTAATAAGGATTTCTGTGTTTTGCTTTTGGGAGTACAATCTGAGGCTTCCCACCTTTGACAAGCTATTCAAAGTAGTTGTATGTATATTGCATTACCTCCACTGCTGTGCTCCCTTCCCTCACTTTTCCTCCACCTGTGTTGTGCAATACATTATTAAATTTGCATTGATTAACCCCCGTGGTTCCGTGCAGTCCTTGCGTATCCCGTTACCTGCAGGTTATTACATTTGGCGTAGTCGGCAGGATACGCAGGCTGGTACGGAACAATGGACGGACAGGGGGGTGTCGCTGATGGAGGTGTTCTAATACAACCTGATGGGGGAATACCAGCAAGGCAACTGTCCCTGGGGGCTATGCTGACCCATATACCAAAATTTACTGGCAGCAATGTACCTCTCCATGACTGGGCGCAGAGAGTGAGGGGCATGTTGAGAGTAGCAGGAGTGACTGCAGAAAATCAAGGGGAGATACTGTTGATTGCCCTTGAAGGCCATGCTCAAGAGACCATTTTATTGCGCCCTGAGAGTGAACGAAAGACGTTAGAGCAGGTGGTGAAGATTCTTGAGAGAGTGTATGGCGGGAAACCAGAAGCAGGAGATTTACAGGCGCAACTGTTCTACAGGCTGCAGGGTGAAGAAGAAGGTCTGCCACAGTATGCAAATGCACTCCAGAGAATAATGAGACAAATGCTTACAGCAGAGCCAGAGCTAGCACAAACCCCCGGTTATGCTGACCGTACCCTACGAGATCAATTCCTCCGTGGGTTACATAACCCCAAGATCAAAGGTGCCCTCCGTGAACGGCTCAGGGTAGAAAAAAAACTAACTTTCCAGCAGATATTGGAAGAAGCAGTCTCCCGCACACAAACTGAAAATTGCGACCCACATGACGCATCTATAAGGGATAAGCAGGTTAACAGGTTCTACCCCCCCATACCATATTTACTTAAATAAAGACGATAACTACGACTTTATTGCAAGGAATGGCCACAGCTTTTATTTAACCGTATATATGTATACCAAACTCGTGGCTCAACATGCCACCCATTGTTAAACATAACCTTTATACATATATACCCTTATAACCAAAACCACCGATAGATCCATCCGAGAGGGAAACAACCATCATTCTTAACCCCCCGGCCGTAACCTCCAACTGGCCCAGAGGACCACCTCGGCCGTGACCAACCGGCCCAAGGTGAGGGGTAATAACGTTCCATCGTTAATTACCCCCACCCAGAACCTGCAGGACCTCCGCCTGCAAGTTCCCATCCACTCCGAAGCCACTCCCCTTGAGCGACTTCGTACCAACAAACCGACTGTCGGTACTCCCAACCTCTCAGACGGACCTATCCCCCCGCTGTGACAACAAAACAAACATTTTTCTTTCCTTTTTTTTTTTTTGACAAAAAACCATCACCCCCTTTGTTGTTCTTTTTTTTTTTTTTTTTTTTGTATATATTACTCTCCCTTTTTTTTTTTTTTTTTTTTATATAATAAGGGCGGGCGGGTGGGCACAAAGTTCAAGCGACGAAAGGGGAGGTAACACACTTTACATTCTCTTTATACCTCAAACTACGCCCCCACCCCTTCCTTGCTCTCCACCAATCCCCCCTCCAGTACCAACCACCAATCCCATGCCCCCATCTACCTCTCTCATCCCCAACCAAAACCTTTAACTCCTTACTACCCTGCACCCTCCCGATCGTCATGGGCCTGCTCACCACTATGGGGTTCACTGCCCTTCTTGACGCATCTATAAGGGATAAGCAGGTTAACAGGTTCTACCCCCCCATACCATATTTACTTAAATAAAGACGATAACTACGACTTTATTGCAAGGAATGGCCACAGCTTTTATTTAACCGTATATATGTATACCAAACTCGTGGCTCAACATGCCACCCATTGTTAAACATAACCTTTATACATATATACCCTTATAACCAAAACCACCGATAGATCCATCCGAGAGGGAAACAACCATCATTCTTAACCCCCCGGCCGTAACCTCCAACTGGCCCAGAGGACCACCTCGGCCGTGACCAACCGGCCCAAGGTGAGGGGTAATAACGTTCCATCGTTAATTACCCCCACCCAGAACCTGCAGGACCTCCGCCTGCAAGTTCCTATCCACTCCGAAGCCACTCCCCTTGAGCGACTTCGTACCAACAAACCGACTGTCGGTACTCCCAACCTCTCAGACGGACCTATCCCCCCGCCACAGACCGGCCAAGTGACAACCTTACTTGGCCCGGGCTCCCCACACCCCAAGTGCTTGCTCCAGGCCATTCCTCAAACCCAGCATCCATAAATCCAGACCCACATCGGTCAAGTGAACCCCATCTCCCCTTAGGTACTGTTCCGTGGACTCCTCCAATTCTCTATGCCGCACCACCAAACCACCATTCCGTGCCACAAACCTGCCAATTGCCCGGTTCAGCTTACTCCGAGCCCTATTAATACAGTCCACCGACCTGCCAAAACGCCACTGCGTCCGAGCTATGATGTCCGACCAAACGATCACAATGCCCGGGAACGCCCTCCACAAATGTAACAGGTCCAACTTTATGTCCCTTTTCAATTCCCTTGCCGACCTTATTCCCAAATCATTCCCACCCACGTGTAAAATTAACACATTCGGGTCACGATCCATACGGCTATAATAAGCCACCTCTGGGCGCACCCTACCCCAGGTCATGCCCCGAATTCCCAGCCACTTTACTCGGGCCTCCGTCACCGACACTCCAAGCTGCCGACCATCGTGACGCACATCTGCCCGCAACGCTCCCCAATACACGTAGGAGTGCCCGAGGATCCACACAAGGCATGGCCCTACAAAATATAAACACCACGAATAAAACAGCAACAGCCAAGAAAATTGTCACATACCACCATCAAAACACAAAACAGGAATTTCCCACCCCCGAATCATCATCTGACCAAATGAGGCCTAATGTACAAGCGAAACCTGGAAGACTCCCACCTCCCAATCCGCCGGATACAATCCTCACTCAAACCCCACCTGGCAGCTTCCGTTGCCGCCCCAATCCGGAAGGAGTGAGACCCGTATTCACTTGGCTCCTCCCCCACCCGAGCTAAGGCCATCTTCAGCACCGCAATGAATTGGTAACGCGACCAGGCTAATCCGTCCGCATGCCGCAGGAAAACGCCAGGGTAACCTCCGCGCACCTTTAAAAACTCCGAAACCTGTACCACCGGGCACAGTTGGTGTCCCGGTAACGCAAACACCACCACTAAGCGCCCCCGCCCCCTCTGATCCGTCTTCGAAAAACGAAGCCGACATTCCACTCTATCCTCCCCCAGCATTACATCCTCCATCATCAAACCACCCATTGCTTGCTTAGCCGGGCTGACCAATTCACCAATGCGAAAGGCCCCAAAAAACGCCAATACAAAAGCTACCGAAAACAACCCCCTCTCAAAAGGAGACGAACACAATTCCCCCAAACATCCCACTAAACGCCCCAACAAAGGCAATGACACTGGCCGCCTCATGTCACGCGACTGGGCCCCTTTCCGAAAACCCTTCATTGCCTGCCGCACCAGAAAATCCTTAGTCGCATCCCGGACCCCTTGCATCTGAAACATGAAGGCCAATGCCGCCAGCTTGCCACCCATCACCGAAACGGACCGACCTGCCGAAAAGTCCCCACTAATTAACATCAGGACCCCCAACACTCGGTCTTTGTAACCCGACTCCACGAAGTCCCCTCTTTCCAACTCTGCCCATTCCTTCCACACCGCCTGATATCGGCACCAAGTAGCCTCAGACACCGATCTCCTAATCCCCTCAAAAGCTACACCGATGCCAGGTCCCACAGCCCGTCCGGGCAAGGTTCTCCATCCGCGTCCGCTCCCGGCGCCAGCTTCCTGAACCTGCAAAACTGAAACCGTGATAGCGCGTCAGCCACCTCGTTTCGAATCCCTGGCACGTGCCGAGCCACCACGCAAATGTTCAACTCCAAACAACGCAACACCAAGTGCCTTAAATACCCCACAACCGGCGGGGATTTTGCCGACAGCGCATTGATGGAATGCACCACCGCCATGTTGTCACAATGCATGCAAACCCTTCTTCCGGAAAAAACGGGGCCCCATAACTCCACTGCTACAATTATGGGAAACAATTCCAGCAGCGCCAAATTCCTCACCAGACCTGCTTCCACCCAAAGCTTTGGCCATTTTCCAACACACCAGTGCGTCTGAAAAATTGCCCCAAAACCTGTCGCTCCAGCCGCATCAGTATACAACTCCAACTGGCTATTGGACAAAGCCTTGCTCATCCAAAGAGTCCGACCGTTGTACCGGTCCAAGAACTTCTCCCAAACCAACAAATCCCCCTTCATCACTTTTGTCACTCTGACAAAGTGATTCGGAGCTCTTACCCCCGCGGTTGCACTTGCCAGCCTCCTATTAAATATCCGCCCCATCGGCATGATGCGACAAGCGAAATTCAATTTCCCGAGCACTGACTGCAAGTCCCGCAACCGCACCTTCTTGGCCTGAGACAAAAACCGCACCGACGCCTTCAAATCCAGAAGCTTCCCCTCAGGCAATCGGCATTCCATTGCCAGTGTATCAATTTCAATACCTAAAAAACATAGAGCAGTCACCGGCCCTTCTGTTTTTTCTTTTGCCAACGGAATACCCAGGCTACGCGCAATCCGCTCCAACGTAAACAACAACAAGGAGCAAACCGAAGAGCCCGCCGGACCCACGCAAAAGATGTCATCCAAATAGTGAATCACTGAATGGACCCCTGCCACGTCTTTGACTACCCATTCCACAAAGGTACTAAATGCCTCAAAATGTGCACACGAAATGGAACAGCCCATCGGCAGGCAGCGATCCACATAGTATTCCCCATCCCACATACACCCTAAGAGATGAAGACTCTCTGGATGCACCGGAAGTAAACGAAAAGCTGCTTCCACATCCGCCTTTGCCATTAGGGCCCCCCGCCCAGCAGCCCTTACCAGCTCCAATGCCTTATCAAAGGATACATAAGAAACTGCCGACAACTCTGGTGATATCCCATCATTCACTGACAATCCCGCCGGATAAGATAAATGATGGATGAGCCGAAATTTGTTCGGCTCCTTCTTAGGCACCACCCCAAGGGGGGAAATCCTTAAATTGGAGAATGGCGGGTCCTGGAATGGACCCGCCATCCTCCCCAACTCCACCTCCTTTTGCAGTTTTTCCTTCACCACCGCTGGATGTTCTTTTGCGGACCTCAAATTCCCCGGGCGAAACACCGGCGCCTCAGATTCAAACGGAATCCGAAAACCTTCCGTAAAACCACGTGCCAACAATTCCGCCGCTCTAACATCCGGGTACCTATTTAGATAGGGAAGCATCGCCTCTACCCTCACTGGCGTCCTCCCTTTTTCCAGACCCCTCCCCCGCCTTTCCTTTTCCTTTCTTAAAGCACCTTGCCAGGGAGTGAGAACCTCCACACCCGGAACACTCATGTTTGAAACGACATGAGGCCCCGAACTTACACTGGCCCTCGTTATATTGCCAACAAGCCCCCTTTTTCTGTCCAGCCGGGGACCCGCCGCTCGCACCCGGGCTCCCGGCACCACCTCGAAAGGGCAGAGCCGGAGCCGTCATTAGCCGCATCCACAAAGAAATATCTTTGTGTCCCCACTGAACACCAGGCCGCAGAGCCTTCCGTTGCCGGAACTGCTCGTCATATCTTAACCACCCTAATCCGCCGTATACTCTATACGCCTCCCCTATCGCGTCCATATAACCAAATAGAGCGGAACAATGCTCCGGCTCCTTTTCCCCAATCACGCTAGCCAAGATCGCAAAGGCCTGCAGCCAATTGGTAAACGTCCTCGGGATCAACCTATACCTCCGTTTTTCTTCGTCCTCCTTCTCCTTTTTTGTATCACTGGGCTTCACCTTATCCAAATTAAACTTCTCCAAGGGAAGCAGGGAAAAAATTTCCACATACTCCCCTTTCCAAATCTTGTCCCTCACTTCCTTTTTTAAATGAACCCCCAACTGACCTTCAAAACACACATAAATTTCACTCCGCGCCCTATCATCCAACCGCACAACCTCATCCTCTTTCTCTTTTTCCTTTTCCGCCTCTTTACTTGCACCCACGTCAGCCGCCCCACCGGCCGCCTGTCCCGCATCTACCACCGCGGTAGTGTCCCGCGCCGCAACCTCACGCACCGGCGCCTCTGTCTGCACCACCTCCGAGGGGGCCACCCACGCCCCCACCGGAGCCCCAGGCCCAATCCGACTCCCCCGTTCCGCCGACAACCCCTGCAACACCCCCAAAAGCTGCCCCCAAAACTCCGGGCCCGGTAGACCAGATTGACCGACCGCACTCGCCCCTTGCGCAACACTTCCCGCGGAGGAACCCCCTCCCCCGCCCGCACTACCCACAGCATTAAACATTTGTGTCGCTCGCTCACCAGGCTGCCGTTGCACCGACGTCGGCACAGCCGTGCCCCGATCATCCTGCTGCCGCTCCGTCCGACCTGTCGCTGCCATAGACTCTTCATCCCCTCCGGAGTCCGAACTGCCGCTGCCGGCCACAGGGGGGACCAGCGAGGGGACAGCCCGCACCTGGCGGCCGTCGACCCCCACGGTCACCGCACCCCGCTCCTCCGGGCGCCTCCTGCTGGACCTCAGTCTCTTGGCACGACGTGGCGCCGTACCGCCGTCCATCCCTGCTGGCCTCCGGTATCCTTGCTGCGCCGCTGCTGCGTCTTCCCTGCTCATTGGGCTCCCTCCCTGCCGACTGCTGGATCGCCGTCCCGCCTCTGACAAACGCCGGGAACCCCCCCCAGCACGATCCTCGCCGGAGGGGACCGTAATCCGGGACCGCACCATGCCCGCCGGGCCACCGCACTCTTCTCCCGCTCGTCTCTGCCCGCCGCCGCACTCCACCTCCACTACCCGTCCTTATTCGCTCCCCTGCCGTCTGCAGGGAGTCTCCACCGCCAGTCCGATACGCTGGGCTCCACCCACGGCCCGCACATCACCGGGGGTTGCCGCTACTCCGCTCCGGGACCTTGCAGGCCGCGGACCGGAAGTAGGCCTCGCCGACGCTCCGCCCACCTCCGACCCACGGGATCTCCGGCGAGGATTCCTCCCGGCAGCCGGCAGCTCCACTACAGCAGACGCGGGGCTCCCTCGTGCCGGAGGGTCCCCGAAGGGGCTCCTTGATCTCCTTCTCCCCCCTCCGCTGGGGGAGTAGCGCACCGGCGGCCGTGACCGCCGAGCACGTAGAACAGGCCCGGGCGCAGGAGCAGCAGGAATCACCGCTCCAGCACCGCAAACCGCCGCCAGCTGATCCCGCAGTACGTCAGCACCCAGGACCTCAGCAGCCCCACACACTAAATCCATTAAAGCAGCCAGGTCAGCCATCGCAGTGGGCTGCAGCACAGACGTCCTGGGGCACAAAGTTCAAGCGACGAAAGGGGAGGTAACACACTTTACATTCTCTTTATACCTCAAACTACGCCCCCACCCCTTCCTTGCTCTCCACCAATCCCCCCTCCAGTACCAACCACCAATCCCATGCCCCCATCTACCTCTCTCATCCCCAACCAAAACCTTTAACTCCTTACTACCCTGCACCCTCCCGATCGTCATGGGCCTGCTCACCCCTATGGGGTTCACTGCCCTTCTGAACGCCTGGGGAGAAGTTTGTATGCATAAGGTAGTCCCGGGTGAGAAAAACCGAGAACCGAGCCAGCTTGAGGCTAAAGTGGATCAGTTACAAGAGACTGTTACTGCTCTACAGGAGTTGCTGAAGAATATGCAAGCCCCGGCGTCAGAAGTAGGAACTACAGCACCGCGGCCAAATACCCGCACGCATACCTATCAAGAAGAGAGGGGACAGATCGAGCAGAGACGATCAAGACCCGCTGGAGACTACCAGTGTTGGAACTGTGGAAATCGGAACCATTTATTCCGACACTGTCCGGAGAGGAAGACGTCTCAAGAAAGACCGCCGTTAAACTAGTGCCTCCCTCCATGGATGGGCACATGGCGGGGAGACCAACTGAGCTTAGAGAAAACCAACGCCCTGAAGATATAGCAGCCTGCACGCCGACGATCACGGCCGAATTTGAAGGGAAAGAAGTAAGATGCCTGATGGATACTGGGTCCCAAGTGACCACCATGCCAGAACAGTTCTTCTACCAACATTTTGGACAAACTGTATCCATTGACAAAGGGGCACATATCAAACTGAGGGCTGCAAACAATCTTCCCATTCCGGTTGTAGGGGTCGTGTGGATGGACATACGTGCCTGTGGGCAGAACTTAGGCAAAAAAGGGATTGTGTTAACGAAGGGCCGGTACGACAGAGAGGTGCCAGCTATCGTTGGCATGAACGTCCTGAAAGAATTAGACCAGTTGCTCTTCAACAAGGGGGGCTGTGATTACTGGAAGACAACAGTTGCTAACAGGCCCGCCCAAAAGGTCTTCCAACACCTTATCCGTGCCCGAGGACTGTGGAAGAATGGTGGGAGCCGCTACCCGGTGGGGAGGGTTCGAGTCCCAAGACAGACAACAATTACTCTACCTCCAAATCGTGAGACAGTCCTCACCTTGCCAGTCGGGGCCCACCGTACACTCGAGGGGATGGAGGTGTTGGTGGAGCCTTACCGTGGTGAAGAGAACGGAGACGAACCGTTGGTGGCTCGCACTTTAGCAACAGTAAGAAATGGAAGGGTCCCTTTCCGTTGCGTGAACACCGGTGAACAGGCCTACACCTTGACCTCGGGAGTTGTTCTGGCCCATGTCTACCTGGCGCCTGAAGAGGTGGCGGCCGCAGAATCGATTGAATTGCAGCCCATGGCAGGGGAAGCCTGGACTTGGGCTGTTTCTATGGAAAGAAAAGAGAAACCCACTGATCAATGGAACAGTTGCGTCATCTTAGGGCAGATGGGAGTGGACCTGAGCCCCTTCGCTTCGGAGCAAGCCCAAGCCATAGAGGACTTTATTTGGGAGAATGAAGCCACGTTCTCCCGTCACGCAGAAGATTTCGGCTGTACTGACAAGATTCAGCACGAAATACCCACAGGAGATGCCCCACCAATCAGGGAAAGGTACAGACAAATACCCCCAAAGTACTACCAAGAGGTAAAAGAGCTTTTGGCGCAGATGCTGAAGAGCGGGGTGGTAAGAGAAAGTCAGAGTCCATGGGCTGCCCCAATCGTGCTGGTCAAGAAAAAGGATGGGTCTACCCGCTTTTGTGTTGACTACCGCAAGCTTAATGGATGCACGGTTCGTGATTCCTACCCTCTGCCCCGGATAGAGGAGTCCCTGTCGGCGTTGGGAAAGGCACGTTACTTCTCCTCCCTCGATCTGGCCAGCGGATATTGGCAGGTCCCTGTGGCAGAGAAAGACAAGGCCAAGACCGCATTTATTGTACCCATGGGACTCTTCGAGTTCAATCGCATGCCGTTTGGACTAAATAATGCCCCAGGAACTTTTCAGCGCCTCATGGAAAGTTGCCTTGGAGACATGAACTTCGAGGCCACATTGATTTACCTGGACGACATAGTAGTGTATTCTGCAACCTTTGAGAAACATCTAGAAAACCTGGGCCAAGTGTTTCAGCGGTTACGGGCCCATGGGCTTAAACTAAAACCAAAAAAATGCCGGATCTTTCAGGAAGAGATTGAATATCTCGGACACAAGGTGTCAGAAGCCGGCGTACAGCCCTCCGATGGGAAATTGAGAGCAGTGCTACAATGGCCCACACCCAGCACAGTGCGAGAGGTTCGAGCTTTCCTGGGGCTAGCCGGATATTACCGTCGCTTTATCAAAGATTTCGCGAAGGAGGCAGAACCTTTGCACGAATTGCTCCGAGGGACTGCGAAAGGACCAAAAGCACAGAAAATTTGCTGGGGACCAAGACAAGCAGAAGCCTTACACCGATTGAAAGAGGCTTTGGTTAGCGCCCCTGTGCTTGCCTATGCAGACTATAACCTCCCTTTTCGGTTGTATACAGACGCGAGCCTCTACGGCCTGGGTGCAGTACTGGCCCAGGTACAGAATGGTACTGAACGGGTGATTGCATATGGAAGTCGGACGTTGCGAGAAGCCGAGCGCAATCCCGAGAATTACAGTTCCTTTCGGCTGGAGTTACTGGCACTAGTATGGGCAATAACCGAAAGGTTCTCGGAATATCTCACGGGAGCCCAAATTGAAGTCTATACGGATAATAACCCCCTGGCTCACATCTCCACCGCCAAACTGGGAGCAATGGAACAGAGGTGGCTGGCACGACTCTCCAGATACAATTATCATGTGCAGTACCGCTCTAAGCATGAAAATCAGAATGCGGATGCCCTTTCTCGTGTTACCACCGAAGCCCCAGTGGGGGAGAGAGATGAACAGTTGGAGGAAGACGAAATTCCGGACTTCAGTAAATTCACCGCTCAAGTGGTAGAGGCTCGTATGCTGGAAATTACATCGGGCACGACATCACGCCTGCTTGGCCAAACCAGAGAGGAATGGGTGAAAATCCAGTCATCTGACCCAGAACTGCTTCAAGTGAAAGAGTGGGTGATCCAGCAGCGCAAGCCTAGAAAGGAAATACGGGCCACGCTGTCGCACGTGGCCCTCCAGATTCTCAGCCAGTGGGATAAGCTGTCGGTGCAAGAAGGGATGCTGTATCGGAAGGTGCACCTAGCTACAGAGTTGGAAGTACGGTGGCAAGTAGTGATACCCCAGAAGATGGCAGTACCACTGGCCCGAGAGGCGCATGAGAAGGGAGCCCATTTCGGACCGGACAAGACTTACCAGTGGTTGCAAAGAATAGTATACTGTCCTCAGATGCTTCGGGCAGTAGAGAAGGCCTGTAAACTGTGCCGTTCCTGCGAGTTAAGTAAGGCTCCCCCACAGCAAGCACCAGTACAGACTATTGTAACGAAAGAGCCGTTGGAAGTACTCATGATCGATTATCTGAAGATTGGCCACTCCCACCGGGGCTATCAGTTCTGCCTTGTGATGACAGATCACTTCTCCAAATTTGCGGTGGTGACGCCCACCAGAGATCAGACAGCTGAATCAGCTGCTCGAGCCATCAGTGATGACTTTATCCGGGTGTACGGCTGCCCCAAAAGAATACATTCCGACCAAGGGGCTTGCTTTCAGGGCAGTGTCATGAGAGAGCTGCAAAGGATTTATGGAATGCAGAAGTCAAGGACTACGCCTTATCATCCGCAGGGCAACGGAGCCTGCGAGAGATTTAACCGGACCCTCCTACAAATGCTACGCACGTTGGAGGATGATCGTAAGAATCACTGGCCCGGCTATCTCGCAGAACTCGTGTGGGCGTACAATAATCGTGTCCACTCCACCACTGGGTACACCCCATACGTACTACTGTTTGGAAGAGCCGGAAGAGGCATTGAAGAGCTCAACCTGGCTCCCCCCGAGATCAGCGAAGGTCAGAGCGTAGGTTCCTGGGTTGACTGTCACCGTCAACGGCTGGAGACAATCCATCGAATTGTCACCAAGCGGCTGCAAGAAAAGACACACCCGCAGCGGAAACCTGTGTGTGAAGCCCCGTTCGTGCCAGGAGACCGAGTACTAGTTGCAGAGAAACACCCGAGACACAAGTTGAGTGAGCGCTGGAAAACGGAGCCGTACATTGTGATCAGAAGAATCTCTCCCCACGGATCAGTATACGAAGTGAGAGGCGAGCGAAGAGGCGACACCCTCATCCTGCATCGTAATATGCTGAGGCCCTGCTATTCAGAAGACAGGACCAGACACAGTACCTCGGAGACGGTGCCCGTTCCTGTTACCGTCGAAGAGGGCTCTGACGATGAAGAATGGTGGCGGGCCCCGACCAACCCAGCAGACTGGGAGAGATCCACACCCCCATCCATCCAAGACACAGGTGCCACCCCTGCAGAGCAGGAGTCACCAATCGCCAGCGATGGGGACGAGAATACTGTACTCCCTGATACGGCGCCGACGTCTGGTGACTTAGCCGTAGTACCACGCCGGACTGAGCGGGCTAACGCTGGTATTCCCCCTGATCGGTACTTGGCAGATGAATTTGTGTGTTCTGTCACTGGATCCTGCTTTAAGACATTGGCTCCCAAGCACCAGGTTGTGAAGCAGGGCAGGAGTTGCCACCGTGTGCCCCTGTGCAGAGCGCCTCAGGAGAGTATCGGCCGGGACGGCCGAGGTTAAAGAGGGGGGGAAATGTAAGATCTGTTAACATTTACATATATAGGTTAGAAGACTGTGGACTTTTCCTTGTTATGCTGCCACCTACTGTCAAAACAAAGAACAGCGGGCACAAACCCCTGCTACTTGATTTACTTGGTACAGTCCTGAACAGGATGTGCAGAGGAGCTAGTTTTGTTTGGTAGCTGTTTTTATGCAGAGAAGTGTGTGTCCGGACGTGCGGAAGAAGGCAAGGCTGCATTCTGCCCTGCTGAACAAGGTCCAAGTACCTGAGTGTTGCGTGACATCTCCCCAAGACACAGATCCAAGAAAGGCTGGATGTGGAGCGAGGAGCCAGACAGCACGGGCAAATTACAGATCCGGGACAAAGACTGAACTTTAGAGGTGTCTGCGACGGAATACGGGCCCCAACGGTGACGAGGTACCCCACGCTGAAACCTGCAGTTAAGTGTGCACACTACTTTTAGTTAGGGACAGATAGGAAAAGACTCTGCACTGTGTTATACAAGTAAGGTGACAAGGACTCTGCGTTTTTTTTGTTTAATAAGGATTTCTGTGTTTTGCTTTTGGGAGTACAATCTGAGGCTTCCCACCTTTGACAAGCTATTCAAAGTAGTTGTATGTATATTGCATTACCTCCACTGCTGTGCTCCCTTCCCTCACTTTTCCTCCACCTGTGTTGTGCAATACATTATTAAATTTGCATTGATTAACCCCCGTGGTTCCGTGCAGTCCTTGCGTATCCCGTTACCTGCAGGTTATTACAAAGTGACTAGTCAATGCAATAAAAAGTGAAAAAAAAGTTGAGAAAAATATGAAAAAAAAAAATGAACGAAATCAAAAACCCCACAAAAGCTCAAATCACCCCCTTTTGCCCCATTCAAAATAAAACAAAAAAGCCAAAACACACATTTTGTATCACCGTGTTCAGAAATGTCTGATCTATCAAAATATAAAATAAATACATCTGATTGCAAAACACTAGAGAAATTAAAAAAACAACCCAGAATTGTGTGTTTCTTTTGGGCTGCCGCAACATTGCAATAAAAGGTGATCAAAACATTGTATGTACCCACAATGGTATTTGTAAAAATATGAGCTTAAGGCGCAAAAAATAAGCAATGCCACAGCTCCAAATCCTGAAAAATAAGAATATTACGGTTCTCAGAAGCCAGTGGCAAAAGCACAATTTTTTGACAAATTTCTGTTTTTTTTTTACCAATTAAATGTAAAAAAATTAATTAAATAAATAAAATATATATATACGCATTTGGTATGTCTGAACTCATACTGACCTGGGGAATCCTATTACTAGGTTAGTATTACTATATAGTGAACATAAAAAAATAAAAAGCTCAACAAACAATTGTGGAATCGCACTTTTTTTTGCAATTTCACCGCACATGGATTTTTTTAAGCATTTTCCAGTACACTATAAAGGTAAAATTTATAGTTTCATTCAAAAGTACAACTCGTCAAAAAAAACAAAAAAAAAAAAAACGGCCCTAATACGGCTATGTTAACAAAAAAATTAAAAAAAAAAAGTTATATCTCTTGTAAGACAGGAAGGAAATGATGAAATTGGTAAAAAAAAAAAACAAAAAAAAAAAAAAAAAACGGTGGATGGTGGAGGGGTAAATACCCTTTACCAGTAGCAACTGCAACCGAATGCTTCCGATAAATGAGCCCAAATTATAGGGGGAATTATTTTGCCTCACTGTTATTTGCAGGATTACAATTTAAATTTAGCAATATTAGAGTTTGCTTATAATGACTCAACATTTACAGGGAACCAACCAGCAGAATTTTCATATATAAAGTAAAGCCAGTTCCATACTAGCACTAGGATGCTGAATGCAATCATACTGTTAGTTGAGATAATTTATTGCACAAAAATGTGTAAATCAAAGTTCCAAAAATGCATTGTTTGGGTTACGTGTGCATTGGGGTGGGACCATGTGGGTCGAGTCCTGCGTTATTATTCTACCCCTCTATGCTGGCTCGGCTTTTCTCCTCCTGTTGCCGCCATTACATTTATGACCGGCTAGTGCAGTAGCATCTAGAAGTATTTCAGGAACTCTTCACCGTCGTATAGCGTCATCTCCAGCACCATCTTATTGTAGACGCTGTCCTCTGCACAAGCATCCGACATGTCCGAAGCAGGAGGATAGTGTCTTCAATAAGCTGGTGCCGGAGATAGCACTATGCGAGGGTGCCGACTCTGATGCCATCTTAGTGAAGAGTTCCTGAAACACTTGTAGATGATACACCACGCGCCGGACATAAATGTAATGGCAGCGAAACGGTGAGAAAGGCCAGGCCATCATAGAGGGGAATATAAACAAATAGTTTCAACATAAGCAAATTCATCATATTGCCCAAAATGGCTAAAGATCACCTTTTGTGCCTCCCCTATTCCCTCATAGACTGTAAGCTTACGAGCAGGGCCCTCACTCCTCCTGGTATCTTAATTTTGTTATTTTGTATTGTCTCATATTGTCTGTACATGCCCCCTCTTAATTGTAAAGCGCTGCGGAATATGTTGGCGCTATAGAAATAAAACGTATTATTATATATATTTATGCTTGGAAAAATAGATAGAAATGAGGAAATCGCAAAACGGAAACCATGACAAAAAAAAAAAAAAAAAAAAAAAAAAAAGTGATCAGACATCCTTAATGCAACAAATATCATTTATTATAGAAGATGATAAAGTGGGGGTGAAAAATGTGACCACACAAGGTCAGGAAAAGGGCACACAATTCCCACAGCAGATATAATTGGTTAATATTATAGTAAACAGATATTAATAAAAGTATGGGGGGAAGAATAACACACGACCCAACCCACATGGTCCCGCACGGATGTGCACACTACCCAAAAAATGCAATTTTGGAACTTCGCTAACATATCTTTCGCCAATCAAGCATTCAATCTCTCAACTAAAGGCTGCTTTACACACAGCACCCGCCCCCGTCATTTGTGTATCACGGGCAAACCGCTGCACGTGGCGCACAATAATCGCTAGGACGCGTAACACGTACTTACCTTCCTAGTGACGTCGCTGTGGGCGGCGAACAACCTCTTTTTTTAAGGTGGAGGTTCGTGCGCCGTCACACAGCGGCCCGCCAATAGAAGCGGAGGGGCGGAGAGCAGCCGCATTAACGACACGACCACCTCATTGCCAAAGGACGCAGGAATGCTGCTGTTTGTCGTTCCCGGGGTGTCACACATAGCGATGTGTGCTGCCTCAGGAACGACTAACAACCTACGTCCAGCACCAGCAACGATTTTTTGAAAATGAACGACGCGTCAACCATCAACGATTAGGTGAGTATTTTTGATCGTTAACACTCGCTCATAGGTGTCACACGCAACGGCGTCGCTAAGGCTCTGTGCGCACTAGACCTTTTTACCCGCGGATTTACCCGCGGATTTGCAGCGGAAATTTCTTGAGAAATGTCTGCAATCTTTGTGCAGACATTTCCCAGCAATTTCTATGAAAAAAAAAAAAAAAAATAGCTGTGCGCACTTGTGCGGATTTTTCTCAAGAAATTTCCTTGAGAAGAATTTCTCGAGAAAATTTCTTGAGAAAATGAACATGTCCATTATTTCCGCAGGTACCCTGCGGATTTCGGCAGTACAGCCTACAAAAATCCGCAGGGAACCACCCGCGGGAAAATCGCAGCAATTCCGCGGCTAATCCGTGACAAATCCGCATGCGGATTTGGTGCGGATTTTTTCCGGAGGTCCGGAAATCTTTCACTCCCAGAAGTTTCTCAAGAAATTTTCTTGAGAAACTTCACATTTCTAGTGCGCACATAGCCTAACAATGCCGGATGTGCATCACAAATTCCATGACCCAGACGACATATCATTAGAGATATCGTTGCGTGTAAAGTCCCCTTAACGTTATGATTGGATTCAGGATCCTAACACCAGTATGGAACTGGCTTTACTTTGTATATGAAAATCCTTCTTATTAGTTCCCTTTAAGAAGAATCGGGGAGGGGATCTAGAAATACACGGAAGCAAGTGCAGATGAACGTCTGGCCATAATACAGTGTATAGAGAATTCAAGGCAGCTACAGTGGTAACCTCTGCGAAAACTGCAAAAAAAAATTAAAATAAATAAATACAGCATACAGGGCATACTGAACTTTGGTTGGGTGCAAAACCCTCACTAGAAAAATAAATAAAAACAGGACTGCAGAATGTGCAAACCGAACACGGTCTTGGAACTACAAAGGCGAAGCAAGTCATGAAAAGGACGACACGTTTCTACTGAATAGTTAGTGACGGGATCATTAAATTCTGCTCCCGTGACCGATGCTCCTGGAGTAATTAGTGAACGCAGGTCTTCTAACTGCCATATACAGGACACTCATCAGCGCCAATAAATCTGTAAAGACCAAGACCTATGCTTCATTAACACATACGGTTTTGCTGGATATGCAATTTCCAGAAGAATCAGTGAACGACGCTCTTTAAAACCAGAAAACTAATTATTCAGTGCGTAGATCATCATTATTACGGTGTACACGATGCCCATAGAAAGCAGCTGTGATGGTAAGCCATGCTTCCAATCTCTAATGCATACGCTGCAGTAAAATCTATTCTGCAGAGGTTAATATAGGCTATGCCTGAGCTTCCAGTTACCTGTGTGGGCCAACTAAGCCATCAGTCACAATTAAATTCAGCAGCCATTGCAACGGTAGCGTCATCTGCTGTATTGATGGCCATCGGTGGCATAATGTACTGTGGCGTTCTTTATGTGCCGCTTATAATAAATAACCTTTATTATTTTCTTAGAAGAGGCACGCTCCTGTCTAAGTAACCAGCTCCACCAGAGGAGAGCTCTTTAAGTAATGTGATCTACATTTGTGGTAGCGGGAGGTTTGTCACCGTCACCGTGCGCTTTGTCTCAAGGACCTCTTCTAATGAAGCATCGCCATTTCTCCGCACCTTCAGCACATTGCTTCATTAGTCTTTGACACAGCAGACCAAGCTTTATAAAAATTATTTGATTTCCAAAAATTAAAAAAAATGCATAAAATATTCCTTATGTCACAATAGGACAGGTTAATATTTGACTGATTAATATTGTTGAGTTTTCTAATATACTGACAATGCTGAACTCGCTTACAGTACATTCTGCTGGTGTGCTCTCATATAAAGCAGTGCCTAATAATTGTCATACATGACAGTGCCCAAATAATGAAACATTCCTGTGCTATCACCACCATAGTAGTGCTAAACAAATCCCACGCACCACCATACAGTGCTTAGAGGGAATAGGTCATACATTTTTGATCTACCTAATCTGAGAGCAGGGTGATTTAAAGACAGAAACCCTGATATGACTCCAGTGATGTGTCACTTACTGGGCTGCTTGCTAAAGTTTTGATAAAGTCACTGTATTATTAGCAGGAGGTCACCTGTTGCCCAGTACTCCTCCATTTCATTAGTTCTGTATAACCCCACCCCCTTATTGATTGACAGATTTCTGCCTTTGCACAGTGTACATAGAAAACTGCCAATCACAACTGGGGGTGGGGTTATATG
This sequence comes from Anomaloglossus baeobatrachus, assembly GCF_048569485.1. Lineage (NCBI taxonomy): Eukaryota > Metazoa > Chordata > Amphibia > Anura > Aromobatidae > Anomaloglossus > Anomaloglossus baeobatrachus. The sequence continues at coordinate 80,346,698 of NC_134356.1, forward strand.
GAGTTCATCATTCAGAGAACTGGTAGATCAGCAGCGGATAAAACTGTAATTATATCAAAACTGGAACAAGAAGCTAAATAAGTGACACATTGCTGGAATCAGGGTCATTGTCACTACATAGTGCACCTCACAGATGAGGTAGCAAAATCCTGATGTCAGATTCCCTTTAACAATTACGAGCAATGGCCAATCTAAAATAGATGTATTAGATACAAGTCGTGTGGGATTGGCATACCAATCGGTTTCCCAACATATTATGAAGGTGGCCATAAGGATCAGGTGGTTGAAATGCTATCACCCAATCCTTCATTCAGGAAGGAGACAAGTGGCTGCCAGCTCAATCGAAAGTTTGTGTAAAGGTGGTGTCACACACAGCGACAATGACAACGACGTCACTGCTACGTCACCATTTCTGTGACGTTGCAGCGACGTCCCGTCGCTGTCGCTGTGTGTGACATCCAGCAACGAGCTGGCACCTGCTGCGAGGTCGCCGCTCGTTGCTGAATGTCCAGCTTCATTTTTTGGTCGTCGCTCTCCCGCTGTGACAGATCGCTGTGTGTGACAATGAGAGAGCGACGAAATGAAGCAAGCAGGGAGCAGGAGCCGGCATCTGGCGGCTGCCGTAAGCTGTAACCAAGGTAAACATCGGGTAACCAAGGTGGTTACCCGATATTTACCTTCGTTACCAGCGCCAGCTCCTGCTCTCTGCACATGTAGCTGCAGTACACATCGTGTAATTAACCCGATGTGTACTGTAGCTAGGAGAGCAGGGAGCCAGCGCTCAGTGTGCGCGGCTCCCTGCTCTCTGCACATGTTGCAGCACAGCGACGCGTGTCGTTATGATCGCTGCTTCGGCTGCTGTGTTTAACAGCTAAGCAGCGATCATAACAGCGACTTACAAGGTCGCTGCTACGTCACAGAAAATGGTAACGTAACAGCGACGTCGTTGTCGCTGTCGTTTAGTGTGACCCCAGCTTAAGGGGAGTTAAGAGTTAGCGATCAGTCAAAAGATATCTAATGTGTTCGGCTAGCTTAAATAATACCTCTAGACAACAAAAGTAATGGAAGTTTCCATCCCTTAAATCATGGTTTCTCAACTTCAGTCCTCAAGGCCCACCAAAAGATCATGTTTTCAGTATTTTCACAGAATTGCACAATGAATAATTCCATCACCTGAGCAATACTAAGGAAATCCTGAAAACCTGATCTGTTGGTGGGCCTTGAGGACTGGAGTTAAGGAACACTGTCGCCTAAGTGGAGGTATTTCTTGAAAAGGTACAGTTGATTTGTCCTGTCACACACCCCTACAATATGCATTGTCAATATGCGTTGGGCCATTTTTTTGGCAGTGGCCTTCAACTCGATCTCAAGCTTTTGTGACTTGATGGATGAACGCTCTGTAGGAAGATCTGTGGCGCCCTGGACTAGCCAGGTCGTCACAGGTACTACAACACGAGACCCCCACCCCGAGACAGGCACATCAGTCAGACACAAAATCCTTGTTGCCTCCCTCCAGGGGCTGATGTCCACACCAGGTGGGGTGGAGCCAGGCGGTTGGCCCCACCCACTGAGAAGTTCACAGTCCTGGAGGCGGGAGAAGGAAGTCAGTTGAGTGAGGAAAGTAAAAGTGAGAAGGAGTGAAGGAGTAGTGGAGGAGCAAACTGACAGTGTCCGGGAACGTGACCCGGGCACTTAGAGCAAGGTTGGCAGACGGTGGTGGCCGTCTGCAGGAGAGGCAGATCAACGCGGAACCGTAGGACCGGGGATGGGCGGTGGCCCGCCGGTGCCGAACCGGGGACCAAAGTGAAGCCAGCACAAACCGGCAGGGCCTGCGGACCCCGACCAGGCTTGGAGTCCGTCAGTGACTGGAACCCCAGTGGTTTCCTAACAGCCAAGACCCGATTGAAGGCAACCGTCCAACCAACAAAAGGAAATACAGCTACCGCCACAGCTAGAGTTCCAAGGGCCAGCGCCTGCGGGCAAAAGGGGCTCCTCCGGTACATACACACACTGGGGAGCGGGTTACCGGTGGGAATCCATCGGGACTGAACATACACAAAAGGTGCAGGGAAAGGCAGTCACCACCAACCGTCCGGGAGAAGTCACAGCAGCCGGCTGCGGGACCCGTCCATCCAGCCATTTGGTATACCAGAGACTTTGTGTACATTTGTGGCTGAGTGAGTACAACCGTGCCGTCCGGCACCGCGCTGCGCAGTCCCCGCGACCCTGCACCTTGCCAGCCCTGCCTTCCCGTCACCTCACCGGGCCCACCAACCCCTACCCACGAAGGGGGAAAACAACATCCCAGCTGCTCCCTACCATCGCTCCCGGGATCCCCGTCAATAGCAGCGGTGGTGCCCAACCTCACCACAACCCGTGGGTGGAGTCACGGACCAAATCCCCAAACCAAACTACCCCCTTTCACTCACGGGCGAGGAGCGCCGCTCGAGTCCCCGGATCCGGCCCACCGCTCGAGCCACCGAGCAGCAGCAGCGCCGGACCCGAGCGTGGTGAGCGACAGATCAATCTTGTGCGAGTCTAGATAGGTCCACTAGGGTCTTCTCTGCTGTTATCTTATTAAGCATGGAGGTCTCATATATAGGGAATGAAGCTGAGCTTTCTGTAAAGCCCCCCATAAACTTTACATAGATGTCAGCCAATCATTCGGCCAAATTTCCTTAGACCAGTGTTCCCCTACTTCAGTCCTCAAGAGCCACCAACAGTGCAGGTTCTCAAGATCTCCTCAGCATTACACAAGTGTTGTAATCATCACCTGTGCAGGTTATTAAATTTTCTCCTGTGCAATAATATGCACTCAAGGAGGCTCCTCCTGAGGAGTGGAGTTGGGGAACACTGCCTTGGAGTCTTCTATACACAGGAGCATTCAGCTGGCCACGAGATACTATGTTCTCTAGGAGACAGCTGCTACCAGACATCTCTAGTGGTTGATCATCTCAGAAAAAAAGGGTAAGAAATCGGACATGCCGAATCTTTCTATCCTCGGAAGAAGGGGGGGGGGGGGGTTTGGGTCGCCCACTCTGAGCTGTATTCCATGCCTTCCCACGTGCTAATGGTGTTCTTCTCTTGAACCCAGTGTTTCCTTTTTACTGGCCATCCTGTGCAGCAGGTCATACTGGCCATTCCTATGCTATTAGGAATTTTTTCAGGTTCATGATTTTTTCTTTCATCCCTATATTTCAGGCTGTACCAGCATCCTTTGTATTTACTTGCTATAGACCGCTGTGTTTGATTTTTCTTTGTGCTTTATTTATTATCTGTCACCATGGTAAGAACTTCTTCTCTGTGACTGCAGGTTATTTTGATCATACTGTATACTAGTATAAATGCATGCGGGTGACACCAGCACCTGCACTAGAGGTATTGCACCACTAAGCCTTATCTTTCATGTGATGCCCACTATCTCTCCCTTATCTTGTAATGTCGGTGTATCTCGATATTACATTTTCTACCGTTTGGGATATTTAGGCAGGGTATACCAGCACCTATATCTCTATTATTACACCTATTTACCTCGCCTTGGTTACAAGTGTCTGCTATGCCTAATACAACTGGGGTACATTTTCTTGCTTTGATGCCGTGGTACTTTAGACATATATTATCTATTCAAATAGGCATGCCCCATTCTTCACTATCTGGAGCTCTATGTATATCAGCATGATCATGTCCCCTTTTTAGACACATTGGCTTAGGTACATTGGCTATTTAGATTTATCTCTTGATGCATTTTTCTATATGCGGCCTCTATTATCCACCTATTGGTCCCTTGCATGGGATATTGTTTTGATACATTTTTCACTGTATGTTACCTTATCCATGTATGACTACTAACCATGTTGGTATACAGGGTCCTTTATTATTGTGTACATTATTGTTCATATCTCCCTCATTGTTCACCAGTCTCACGACTACATCTTGGGATAGGCCCTGCTCCGAGTGGGTTGTCCTTAATGTCCTCTTTTTAAATGGTTTTACCCTTTTTTTGTGTGCATTGAATAAAGTTGCTTTCTAAACTATTTATACTATAATAGGTGTGCCCCTGGTTTATATGCGGTGTCTTTTTCTTCCTCTTTTGCTACACGGATCTTTTTATCCTCTGATGTGGTTTGTTGGGGAGGGGACAGATGGGAGGACCCCCATACATATTAAATTGTCAACTAAACACATCGATGTTGACAAGATTGGGAGACATCACTCTTTGGCTGGAGTCACCCTTGCATGCGATGAACGCATCACCGGACGGCTTCCCTTCTGACAGGCGCTAGTCAGCTGCATAGAAATACATGAAGCTGACCCATTCCTGTTGGGAGAGAAGACGGCCGGTCCGGGTGGTGCAATGCAAATGGTAGTCACACGCAAGTGTGGCTCCTGTCTTATTAAACATAAGAGGACCTTTTAGTTCGGAAATAAACATAAGATTAGTGAAACTCCTTGATTTTGGCTTGACTGTCCATCTAAAAGCTTATGGGAGCATCTCTTCCAACAGCAGATGTTTGAATTGGAGAGATGAATTTTAAAGTCTTGATCCGTTTGTTCTCAAGATAAACTACAACTAATAATGGAGACTAACTTTGGGTTGCTAACCTTCTGCTAAAAACACACGCATGGTTGACTAAGTTATGCAGGCATGTTTATGAGATGGTAAGGACAGATTATTGTTGGTCAAATAAATGTTCAGGCGACAGCTATGTGAAGTGTATGGTCTCTTTAAAAGGGTTGGTAACGTCAGAGGAAATGATTTGTTTTTTTGTTTGTTTGTTTTTTTACATAAATTCAGGTATCTGGTACTAAAAATCACTTTTGCAATTCAGTTTCATTAGAAATTTTGGCTGGTTTTGCTCTTATAGGCTGTTTCTCTGCACGTTCAACTTTGATATAGTCGAAAATCAGTTGAGAAATCAAAGACAGATTGAAGAATTAGAAACTCTCCCATTGGACCATCAAAAATGAGTTAAAAAATGGCTGCAGAATGGGTTAAAAGATGCCAACAATGTCACAGGGACAGCAGACGTAGAACACACAAACAGACACATGCACCTACACCACAAACCGTGAAACGTGTGTGTTACACGGACTTATAAAGGAGGCCTTATGAAAGTTTTAAAAAACGAAGATACCAAATTGTAATAAAAGAAATACATACTAACTAGGGATGATCGAATATCACCGGCAATATTCGGCTTTGCGAATATCCGATGAATAGGTCGCCGCTATGCGAATATGCGATGCGCAATGTAAATCTATGGGAACCTGAATAGTTCCTATTCGGCAACTATTCGGGTTTCCCATAAACTTACATTGGGCATCGAATATTCGCAAATAGTCGAATAGCGGCGACCTATTCGGCGAATATGGGCGTTGCCGAATATTTGAGGTATTCGATCATCCCTAATACTAAGGCTGCTTTCACACTACGTTTTTTTGCTGCAAAAGCGGATCCTGTTTTTGCAGAGAAAAACGCATGCAAACGCATGTGTTATTTTGCAGGATCCTGTCACTTGAAGTTTATGGGCGGGCATTGGAGTCATGTGATCGGGAGTGAGGGGAACTGAACGTGAGACTGGGAGCCGGCATCTGACAGCTGCGGAGGCTCGTAACCAAGTTAACATCGGGTAACTTGCTTGGATACCCGATATTTACCTTGGTTATGAGCGTCTGCAGCTGCTAGGAGCCGGGCTCCCTGCACACGTAACCAAGGTAAACATCGGGTATCCAAGTTACCCGATGTTTACCTTGGTTACGAGCCTCCACAGCTCTCAGGCGGGGAAGAGAGAGACTGATCACGCCTGGCTGGTTTCTGGGCATGCTCAGTAGAGCAAGCAGGATCCTGTCTAGCAGCATGCCAGTGTTCACATACGTTTGCGTGCAGTATAGTCAGGATCCAGTAATTTGCAGTATTTGGACGCAGCTCAAAAACACTACAAGTAGCGTTTTTGAAAAAAGTTAAAAAAATGCAAGTTACTGGATCCTCACTATAAACGCACGCAAACGCAGGTGAACGCATGTTGACGCGAGTCCATTCCAAATGCATTGAAATGAAAATGCATTTGCACTGGATCAGTTTTTGCGTTAAAAAAAACTTTCAGGACGCATGTTAAAAACACGTAGTGTGAAAGCAGCCCAACAGAACTGCACACCAAGTATAATACCCTGTGATGCAATGGCACAATAGAAATACCTGGCAGTAAATACATTCTGTAGCTCCAGCCTTTAATATTCGATAAGCGTTTCATCGTGGTATGCGGTGAAAACTTTCCAACAAAAGTGATTGAAGTAATTGAAGTCATCACCTCTTTCTTTTACGATAATATTAGTTTGCCCATTTTGTTATTAAGAGAAGCCATCTATTGATTCTGAGCAATGCATGGATGAAATGACATTGAAAGGGTTTTTCAATAGATACTGAGAAGGTTAATTGTCCGTACAGTATATACTAATAGATCTGTGCAGACCTAAACCGTAACAAGCTATAACTTTAATAAATGTTGTGAGACTGTGACCGGGGTTATCTATGACGGCCGGTATGTCTCGCCCCGGTTGTGCTCACTCCATGATAGAAAGTAAATCCACGCTAGGGTTAATCCTGTTTCCCTACAGGCTGAAGGAAGGGTTAAATGGAAACAGGAACGAGGGCAGGTGTGCCGGGTGTGAGGGAGTGAACAGAACTCCCTGAGTTCTCTGCTGGAGAGGCACATGTATATTATTGTGGACTTTTGTTTGGACATTAAACCGTGTGCTGTGAACCTTAATGCCTGGATCCCGTGTCTTCTGCTACGCAGCCGACCGCGCTACCTCACATATGGTGGAGAATGCGGGCATGCCAGCCCGGTGAGGTGTAGCATCCATCCCTGGTGACCCGGTAGCACATGTCCTGGATTCGAGCGGCTATACTACAGCCCAAACCCGGTGACGCCATGGAAGACATACTAAAGCAGCTGGCTCAGGCTAATGAACAGCAGCAACAGACCAATGCAAACCTGCTCCGGGCGTTGGAACGTCAGCAGCAATCCTTGCAAGTGCAGGACAAAAAGGCACCAAGAACAGCTGGTTCAGGCCAATGCACGTCAGCAGCAAGCCTTGCAATTGCAGGAACAAAGGCACCAAGAACAGATGGTTCTCCTGGCCAAGTAGAGCCGTGCCGGACCGGCAGCAACAACCCCGGGACCGGGTGACGATGGCAGCGTCCGGAAAGCGGTGAGACAAGCGTTGCAAAAGATGACCCCGGGGGATGATGTGGAAGCGTTTCTGGCGGTGTTTGAGCGGGTGGCCGAGCGGGAAAAGCTGCCGACCCCCCAGTGGGCTGAGGTATTGTCGCCCTATCTGACGGGGGAACCCCAAAAAGCGTACCTGGACCTCTGTACCGAGGACGCCATTGACTATGCGACCCTGAAAGCCGAAATACTGGCTCGGTTGGGGGTGAATACCTATGTACGGGCTCAGCGGGTAAATCAGTGGTTCTATGAGGAAGCCAAACCCGTACGCTCCCAGGCCTATGACTTGTTGCATCTTGTAAAAAAAGTGGTTGCAGCCTGACACTCTGAGCCCGGCGCAAATGGTGGAAAGGGTAGTAGTTGATCGTTTTATGCGCACTTTACCCGTCATCGTTCAACGGTGGGTAGGACAGGGTGACCCGAGTACCCTCGACCAATTAGTGTCCCTGGTAGAGCGGCATGTGGCTACGCAGGACTTGATATGGGACACTGAGACTTTGCGTACCGCCCGTCGGTCCGGCCCCTCCAAGCCTAGGGCCAAGGACCCACCGCCGACAACGGTGCAGGAGTCCCCTACCGTCCCGTCTGAGGCCGCGCCCGCCGTTCCTGAGGTCCGGAAGGTTCTGTACCCTAAACGACAACCCGTCAAGGGGGTTTCCTTCCCTATTAGATGTTGGCGGTGCCAGCGGGTGGGACATATGGAAGCCCAGTGTCCACTCACCACGGAGCCCATGGATTGTGGGGTTACCCGGCGGGGTTCAATGTATGCTCAGGTGGTGTGTACCGCTGACCTGGTCTCCCCAGAGACGGAGCCCCACTTGTGCCAAATACAGGTGAATGGATGTCCGGTTACAGGATTGTTGGATTCCGGAAGCTTAGTGACCCTTGTGCGATCAACCTTGAGGGCTAAAGTAAAGGCCACAGGACGTACCGTGGGGGTGGTTTGCATACATGGGGACCGCCGAGACTATCCCACGGGGATTGTCACCATCACAGCACCTTGCGGTCAGGTGCAACATGAGGTGGGACTTCTTAACACTCTTCCTTATGACGTGATCCTAGGAAGGGATCTGCCCTATTTTTGGAGTTTATGGAAGGGACCCCCTAAGTCTCCTCAGATATTGGTCAGTCCGGGACCTGAGCCCTACAATCCTGAATCCGGGACACCTGCCGTAGGGATCCCCATGATAGGGACAGAATGTGAACCCGATAGGTCGCCCCTAGAGGTATTGGCAGGAGAGGCTGAGACGGTCGAACCCATCCCGGAGTTGGAGGCGTCCCCGGATACGTTTGGGACAGCCCAACTCCAGGACCCTACATTAATACATGCCCGGAGTCGGGTGACAGTAGTTGACGGGGTGGCACAGCTGCCCGGTGCCAAGGTAAGGTACCCCCATTTCGCTCTTAAGCAGGATTTACTCTACCGGGTAGATGAAATACGGGGCGTGGGGGTAGAACAGTTGGTGGTGCCCCAGCCGCATCGCCGGCGGGTCCTCGACTTGGCTCATAAACACCTGATGAGTGGCCACCTAGGGGTCAAGAAAACGCAGGAGCGAATATTGCAAAGGTTCTATTGGCCCGGGGTCTTTGGGGAGGTAAAACGGTTCTGCGAAACCTGCCCGGAGTGTCAGCTTACCGCACCCCTGACCCATTTTCGCAGTCCGTTGGTACCGTTACCCATTATAGAAGTCCCTTTTGAACGGATAGGGATGGATCTGGTGGGGCCCCTCGTAAAGTCCGCTCGAGGGCACCAACACATCCTAGTGATCGTTGACTATGCCACCCGGTATCCCGAGGCGATACCTCTCAGACATACTGCAGCAAAGCTTATAGCTCGGGAGTTGTTTGCTGTGTTCTGCCGGGTGGGGTTGCCCAAGGAGATCCTTACGGATCAGGGGACCCCATTCATGTCTAAAGTAACCAAAGAGCTATGCCGGCTACTCCAGATCAAGCAGTTGCGTACGTCTGTGTATCATCCCCAAACGGACAGCTTAGTCGAGCGTTTCAATAAAACCCTGAAAACCATGCTCAAAAGGGTGATTTCAAAAGACGGGAAAGACTGGGATATGATGCTTCCCTATTTGATGTTTGCCATCCGTGAGGTGCCACAGGCATCCACGGGGTTTTCGCCTTTTGAATCGTTATACGGGCGACATCCCCGGGGATTGTTGGACCTGGCAAAGGACACATGGGAGCAAGAGCCCACCCCCCATAAAAGTGTGATTGAACACTTTTTGGGTATGCAGAACCGCATAAGCGCGGTCATGCCAATTGTGAAGGAGCATTTACAGGAGGCTCAGGCCGCGCAAAGCGGCCGCTACAATAGACAAGCCACCGTGCGGACCTTTAAACCCGGGGATCGGGTGTTGGTATTAATCCCCATGGCGGAGAGTAAATTCCTGGCTCAGTGGCAAGGCCCCTACGAGATAAAGGAAAGAAGCGGGGTAGTCAACTATAAGGTATTGCAGCCCGGTAGGCGGAAACCTGAACAAATATACCATGTCAACCTATTAAAACCTTGGCAGGAACGGGAAAGCCTGATGGCTGTTTTTTCCCCATCTCCCTCCTCTTCGGGTCGTTCACATCCGGCTCCAGTGACCTCCGGAGAGGACGAACCGGAAGTAAGGATTGGAGAAGCCCTCACCAAGACACAGAGGCGAGAGGCCAGACGGTTGGTTCAGCAGAACCCCGATGTCTTCTCCGAGCTGCCCGGTAGGACCAGTCTGATACGACATGATATTGTCACCGAGCCCCACCTGAAGGTACGCCTGAAGTCATACCGGGTATCGGAGGCTCGACGACAAGCCATATCGGAGGAAGTAAAAACAATGTTACGCCTGGGGGTCATCGAAAAATCCCGGAGTGAATGGGCTAGTCTGATTGTCCTAATACCAAAACCCGATGGCTCCTTAAGGTTCTGCAATGACTTTAGGAGATTGAACGAAATATCCAAGTTCGATCTCTACCCCATGCCCCGGGTGGATGAGCTGATTGATAGGCTGGGACAGGCGCGATATTTCACCACGCTCGACCTGACCAAGGGGTACTGGCAGGTGCCACTGACGGAGTCCGCCAAGGAGAAAACCGCTTTCGTGATGCCGGAGGGTCTCTTCCACTATGTTGTCTTGCCTTTTGGGTTACATGGCGCTCCGGCCACGTTCCAGAGGTTGATGGACTTAGTGCTGGAACCCCACCAGGCGTATGCATCAGCGTACCTTGATGACATCATTGTTTACAGCTCCGATTGGCAGACCCACTTGGAACAGGTACAAGCGATGGTGGACGCGCTTCGAACAGCCGGATTGACAGCCAATCCCAAGAAATGTGCGTTGGGACTCACGGAAGCCCGCTACTTGGGCTACGTGATAGGCCAAGGAGTGATTAAGCCCCAAATTAACAAGGTTGAGGCGATCCAGAAGTGGCCTAGACCCCTGACCACGAAGCAGGTTAGGGCCTTCCTGGGTATTGTGGGGTACTACAGGATGTTTGTAAAAGATTTTGCGGGACTATCAGCCCCCTTGACGGACCTTCTCAAAGGCAAGAAGTCCGTCATGGTGCGCTGGACTCCGCAGGCCGAGGACTCCTTCCGGGCCCTGAAGGGGGTCCTATGCGGACAGCCCGTTCTTGTACACCCTGATTTCCGGAAGGAGTTCATAGTACAGACTGACGCCTCGGAGGTCGGCCTGGGGGCAGTGCTGTCTCAGGTGGTTCAGGGGGAGGAACACCCCGTCACCTTCTTAAGTAGGAAGCTCACCCCTCCCGAGCGGAATTATAGCATAGTGGAGAAGGAGTGCCTGGCGATCAAGTGGGCCTTGGAGTCCCTACGCTATTATCTGCTGGGTCGGCAGTTTCGCTTGGTGACGGATCACTCTCCACTGGTCTGGATGAGGTCCGCCAAGGAACGGAATGCCCGGGTTACCCGGTGGTTCCTTTCTCTGCAGAACTTCCGGTTTACGGTTGAACATAGGGCCGGTGGGTTGCAGGGCAACGCCGATGCCTTGTCCCGCGGCCCGTGTTTGATGGCGGGAGTTCAACCCCGCACGCTTGAACTGAGGGGGGGGTATGTGAGACTGTGACCGGGGTTATCTATGACGGCCGGTATGTCTCGCCCCGGTTGTGCTCACTCCATGATAGAAAGTAAATCCATTCTAGGGTTAATCCTGTTTCCCTACAGGCTGAAGGAAGGGTTAAATGGAAACAGGAACGAGGGCAGGTGTGCCGGGTGTGAGGGAGTGAACAGAACTCCCTGAGTTCTCTGCTGGAGAGGCACATGTATATTATTGTGGACTTTTGTTTGGACATTAAACCGTGTGCTGTGAACCTTAATGCCTGGATCCCGTGTCTTCTGCTACGCAGCCGACCGCGCTACCTCACAATGTATAAAAAAACAAAATAAAAAAAAAAAAAAACAAGAAAAAAAAATTATAATTATATCTATGCAACTTTTATACAATGATATAATTAAAAAAAAGAAAAATAGTGATTTTCCCCATGTATTGAAATGGAAGCGGTAGAGCTTCAAGCAGACCACAACATTCTGCTGCAAATTTTTCTAAAGCAACAGTTAGTTCCCCATGGAAAATCTGTATTCACAGAAGACAGATTTTGTCTGTCAATTGATTATTTTGAGAGTAATTGATCAGTCCAGGAATAGTGATGAGGGACCTGGACTGTAAAAGTCCAGATCTGATCGGGTTCAAAATTACCCGAGCCTGACCGTGGGCTCAGAATTTTCAGGGAACTCCGGGTAATGATCCAGGTAATTAAAAAAAGGAAGAAATATAAAAAAAAAAAAAAAAAAAAAAAAAAAAAAAAAAGGGGAAAGCAGGTGCGCTATACTTATCGAGTCTCTCAGGCGGCTGTACACTGCTTCTGGGCCACTCATACTACTTCTGGGGTTGCTCATTAACCTCATGCATATGCACTGCTTCCACCACCCACCAACAGTCCCCGCGTCTCTCATTGGTTGCAGTCAGACACACTATCACACAGAGTGGGGTGCGTCTGACTGCTTTCAATCAGAGACGCTGTGTGTGTGTTTATATTGCTGTAAAAATAAATAAATAAAAAAATTGGCATAGGGGCCCCTCATATAGTGATACCCAGCACCGATATAGCATATGGCTACAGGCTGCAGCCCCTAGCCATGCACTTATCTTGGCTGTGTATCAAAATAAGAGGAACTGCATATGGCTTTTTTTTATTTAAATAAATAATTTAAAAAACTACCATGCTGTCTCCCCAAATTTTGATACCCAGCCATGATAAAGCTAACAGCTGAGGGCTGGTATTCTCAGGCTTGGGAGACCAATGCTTATTGGGCCCCTCCAGCCTACAAATAGCAGCCTGCAGCCGCCAAGGATTGTTTCATCCATTACATGTGACAATCCCAGAACTTTACCTGGTTCATCCCGATTGCCCTGGTGTGGTGGCAATTTGGGTAGTAAGGAGTTCTTTACAGCTCATAGCTGCCACTAAGGCATAGATTAGTAATGAGAGGCTTCTATGAGACCCCCCCTCCAATTACTAATCTGTAAGTGAAAAGAAATAAACAAACACTGAAAAAAAAAATGCAAAAAAGGTGACACATTACCTTTAATGATTACTAAATAAAAATGTAGGAACGATTCAACTAACTTAAATAAACCCTTTCTTTTTAGTTTCCAATTCTTGGATCTTTATTATAGGAACATTTAACATTTTCAAACTTTACTGAAATTCACAAATCCTCTTTTGCCGTCTGTAAAGGAGATGTACGCAGAAATGACAAATGGAAGTCAGTGAAGTAGAACATCTATTACCTAATTTCATTTTCGTCTTGTACAGTTACAAATTTGTCTTTGTTTGGCCATTATAAATGTGACCCTTACAAAACATTGTACATTTGGTTTTATTATAAGTGCAGTAGAAATGTTCCTTTCTGTAGAGAGCTCTTTCCGTCTTTGAATTCATGTTCTTTATTGATTACAACATCATTGACTTCGAACAACTGCAAAACTTTCTTCAAGTCGCTGTAAAATGTGAATTCCTAATTGTTGTCGATAAATTCTTTAAGTTTCCTTTTCAATCTAACAATATTCATGAGATAGATTTAAGACTTGGAACACAACAAAGTACTGATCAATAGAAAAGTAGAGGAGACATTTTGATCATTGTTTTCTAGCGGTTAAGCACCACAATTAGGAGCCTGCCTAAAGAATATATATGTGGCACATGGAAGAAATATTAAAATTCATAAAAAGAGAGCAAAAAACTATAACTAATGATCTCATAAAGAAAAGCAAAAAATATGGGAGTCCATGTTGTTGAATGCCATAGTAAGCACAAATTTATCCAACAGGCAGAGAATCAATATACCGAAATTGGACGTGTCTGTGCGCAATGAGTCATCCACAGCCCTATGTTGCCGAGGCAACCATCCACAGCCCTATGTTGCCGAGGCAACCATCCACAGCCCTATGTTGCCGAGGCAACCATCCACAGCCCTATGTTGCCGAGGCAACACTGTGAGGCAACATTGTGAGGCAATATTGAGGGAACACTGAGGCAACAGTGTGAGGCAATATGTTGCCGAGGCAACATTGTGAGGCAATATGTTGCTGTGGCAACACTGTGAGGCAACACTGAGGCACCAGTGTGAGGCAATATTGAGGGAGCACTCAGGCAACACTGAGACAACAGTGTGAGGCAATATGTTGCCGAGGCAACACTGAGGCAACATGTTGCTGAGGCAACACTGAGTCACCATTGTGATGCAATATTGAGGGAACAATGAGGCAACACTGTGAGGCAACACTGTGAGCAGGGCCGTATTTACCACTAGGCACCTGTGGTCCGGTGCCTAGGGCGGCGCTATGCGGGGGGGCGGCGGCTTCTAGCAGCAAAAAAAAAAAAAAAAAAAATTAAAAAAAAATTTAATTTTTTTTTTTACCTATCCCACTAAATCCGCAGTCTTTTCGCGGGGGGGGGGGGGGGGGGGGGAGGGGCGGGGGGGGTAAAGGGGGGTGTTGTGTTGGGCGCACGGGCGGCCCTCTATTGATTTGTATGTATCTGCGTCTTTAAAGCGGATACAAATACACTGCAGGCAACGGGCACAGGGAGCTGATTGAACCCGGAACTGCAGACAGCTGCATTTCCGGGGTCATAACACGCACGCTCCAATCAGCTTCTTGCCGAGAGCTGGGACGTCCAAACCTGTGCAGAGCTCACAGCAGGTTGTGACGTCTGGAGGATAATCACCGGTCCGGAGCAGGTGGTAATAAGCTGTCTATATGTGAAGGGGGGCTTTACTGCAGTGCTAACTGTATGTGATGGGGGGGAGGGGGCACTGCATGCATACTCAGAAATGCCTGTGCAGGCTGTGCTAACTGTATGTGATGGGGGGGAGGGGGCACTGCATGCATACTCAGAAATGCCTGTGCTAACTGTATGTGATGGGGGGAGGGGGCACTGCATGCATACTCAGAAATGCCTGTGCTAACTGTATGTGATGGGGGGAGGGGGCACTGCATGCATACTCAGAAATGCCTGTGCTAACTGTATGTGATGGGGGGAGGGGGCACTGCATGCATACTCAGAAATGCCTGTGCAGGCTGTGCTAACTGTATGTGATGGGGGGAGGGGGCACTGCATGCATACTCAGAAATGCCTGTGCTAACTGTATGTGATGGGGGGAGGGGGCACTGCATGCATACTCAGAAATGCCTGTGCTAACTGTATGTGATGGGGGGGAGGGGGCACTGCATGCATACTCAGAAATGCCTGTGCTAACTGTATGTGATGGGGGGAGGGGGCACTGCATGCATACTCAGAAATGCCTGTGCTAACTGTATGCGATGGGGGGAGGGGGCACTGCATGCATACTCAGAAATGCCTGTGCAGGCTGTGCTAACTGTATGTGATGGGGGGGGAGGGGGCACTGCATGCATACTCAGAAATGCCTGTGCTAACTGTATGTGATGGGGGGAGGGGGCACTGCATGCATACTCAGAAATGCCTGTGCTAACTGTATGTGATGGGGGGGAGGGGGCACTGCATGCATACTCAGAAATGTCTGTGCTAACTGTATGTGATGGGGGGAGGGGGCACTGCATGCATACTCAGAAATGCCTGTGCTAACTGTATGTGATGGGGGGAGGGGGCACTGCATGCATACTCAGAAATGCCTGTGCTAACTGTATGTGATGGGGGGAGGGGGCACTGCATGCATACTCAGAAATGCCTGTGCTAACTGTATGTGATGGGGGGGAGGGGGCACTGCATGCATACTCAGAAATGCCTGTGCTAACTGTATGTGATGGGGGAGGGGGGCACTGCATGCATACTCAGAAATGCCTGTGCTAACTGTATGTGATGGGGGGAGGGGGCACTGCATGCATACTCAGAAATGCCTGTGCTAACTGTATGTGATGGGGGGAGGGGGCACTGCATGCATACTCAGAAATGCCTGTGCTAACTGTATGTGATGGGGGGAGGGGGCACTGCATGCATACTCAGAAATGCCTGTGCTAACTGTATGTGATGGGGGGGAGGGAGCACTGGATGCATACTCAGAAATGCCTGTGCTAACTGTATGTGATGGGGGGGAGGGGGCACTGCATGCATACTCAGAAATGCCTGTGCTAACTGTATGTGATGGGGGGAGGGAGCACTGGATGCATACTCAGAAATGCCTGTGCTAACTGTATGTGATGGGGGGAGGGAGCACTGGATGCATACTCAGAAATGCCTGTGCTAACTGTATGTGATGGGGGGAGGGGGCACTGCATGCATACTCAGAAATGCCTGTGCTAACTGTATGTGATGGGGGGAGGGGGCACTGCATGCATACTCAGAAATGCCTGTGCTAACTGTATGTGATGGGGGGAGGGAGCACTGGATGCATACTCAGAAATGCCTGTGCTAACTGTATGTGATGGGGGAGGGGGGCACTGCATGCATACTCAGAAATGCCTGTGCTAACTGTATGTGATGGGGGGGAGGGGGCACTGCATGCATACTCAGAAATGCCTGTGCTAACTGTATGTGATGGGGGGAGGGGGCACTGCATGCATACTCAGAAATGCCTGTGCTAACTGTATGTGATGGGGGGAGGGGGCACTGCATGCATACTCAGAAATGCCTGTGCTAACTGTATGTGATGGGGGGAGGGAGCACTGGATGCATACTCAGAAATGCCTGTGCTAACTGTATGTGATGGGGGGGAGGGGGCACTGCATGCATACTCAGAAATGCCTGTGCTAACTGTATGTGATGGGGGGAGGGGGCACTGCATGCATACTCAGAAATGCCTGTGCTAACTGTATGTGATGGGGGGAGGGGGCACTGCATGCATACTCAGAAATGCCTGTGCTAACTGTATGTGATGGGGGGGAGGGGGCACTGCATGCATACTCAGAAATGCCTGTGCAGGCTGTGCTAACTGTATGTGATGGGGGGAGGGGGCACTGCATGCATACTCAGAAATGCCTGTGCTAACTGTATGTGATGGGGGAGGGGGGCACTGCATGCATACTCAGAAATGCCTGTGCTAACTGTATGTGATGGGGGGAGGGGGCACTGCATGCATACTCAGAAATGCCTGTGCAGGCTGTGCTAACTGTATGTGATGGGGGGAGGGGGCACTGCATGCATACTCAGAAATGCCTGTGCTAACTGTATGTGATGGGGGAGGGGGGCACTGCATGCATACTCAGAAATGCCTGTGCTAACTGTATGTGATGGGGGGGAGGGGGCACTGCATGCATACTCAGAAATGCCTGTGCTAACTGTATGTGATGGGGGGAGGGGGCACTGCATGCATACTCAGAAATGCCTGTGCTAACTGTATGTGATGGGGGGAGGGAGCACTGGATGCATACTCAGAAATGCCTGTGCTAACTGTATGTGATGGGGGGAGGGGGCACTGCATGCATACTCAGAAATGCCTGTGCTAACTGTATGTGATGGGGGGGAGGGGAGCACTGCATGCATACTCAGAAATGCCTGTGCTAACTGTATGTGATGGGGGGAGGGAGCACTGGATGCATACTCAGAAATGCCTGTGCTAACTGTATGTGATGGGGGGGAGGGGGCACTGCATGCATACTCAGAAATGCCTGTGCTAACTGTATGTGATGGGGGGAGGGGGCACTGCATGCATACTCAGAAATGCCTGTGCTAACTGTATGTGATGGGGGGAGGGGGCACTGCATGCATACTCAGAAATGCCTGTGCTAACTGTATGTGATGGGGGGGAGGGGGCACTGCATGCATACTCAGAAATGCCTGTGCAGGCTGTGCTAACTGTATGTGATGGGGGGAGGGGGCACTGCATGCATACTCAGAAATGCCTGTGCTAACTGTATGTGATGGGGGAGGGGGGCACTGCATGCATACTCAGAAATGCCTGTGCTAACTGTATGTGATGGGGGGAGGGGGCACTGCATGCATACTCAGAAATGCCTGTGCAGGCTGTGCTAACTGTATGTGATGGGGGGAGGGGGCACTGCATGCATACTCAGAAATGCCTGTGCTAACTGTATGTGATGGGGGAGGGGGGCACTGCATGCATACTCAGAAATGCCTGTGCTAACTGTATGTGATGGGGGGGAGGGGGCACTGCATGCATACTCAGAAATGCCTGTGCTAACTGTATGTGATGGGGGGAGGGGGCACTGCATGCATACTCAGAAATGCCTGTGCTAACTGTATGTGATGGGGGGAGGGAGCACTGGATGCATACTCAGAAATGCCTGTGCTAACTGTATGTGATGGGGGGAGGGGGCACTGCATGCATACTCAGAAATGCCTGTGCTAACTGTATGTGATGGGGGGGAGGGGAGCACTGCATGCATACTCAGAAATGCCTGTGCTAACTGTATGTGATGGGGGGAGGGAGCACTGGATGCATACTCAGAAATGCCTGTGCTAACTGTATGTGATGGGGGGGAGGGGGCACTGCATGCATACTCAGAAATGCCTGTGCTAACTGTATGTGATGGGGGGGAGGGGAGCACTGCATGCATACTCAGAAATGCCTGTGCTAACTGTATGTGATGGGGGGAGGGAGCACTGGATGCATACTCAGAAATGCCTGTGCTAACTGTATGTGATGGGGGAGGGGGGCACATGCATACTCAGAAATGCCTGTGCTTACTGCTGCTAATTGTATGTGATGGGGGGAGGGGCGCACTGCATACTCAGAAATGCCTGTGCTAACTGTATGTGATGGGGGAGGGGGCACTGCATACGCAGAAATGCCTGTGCTTACTGCTAACTATATGTGATGGGGGAGGGGCGCACTGCATACTCAGAAATGCCTGTGCTTACTGCTAACTATATGTGATGGGGGGAGGGGCGCACTAAACACTCAGAAATGCCCGTGCCTGCTATCTATATGTGAGGGGGGTGCTACATATCTGCCTGCTATTTATATGTGAGGGGGGTGCTACATATCTGCCAGCTGTCTATATGTGAGGGGGGTGCTGTATAGTCAGACCTACCTGCTATCTATATATGTGAGGGTGGTGCTATATACTCAGAACTGCCTGCTATCTATTTGTGAGGGGAGTGCTACATATCTGCCTGCTATACATGCGTGAGTGGGGGAACTAAATTTGTAAAAAAAAAATAAAACAACCGTATCAGCACTTTTTGTAATTTGTATCGTTGAGTCCATATACCGTATTTTGCAGATTATAAGACCTACCGGACCATAAGACACACCCTGGTTACCCTGGTTTTTAGAGGAGGAAAATAGGAAAATAAAATTTTTAAGCAAAAAATGTAGTAATGACACACTGTTATGGGGCGAGGATCTGCTGCTGACACTTTATGGGGGTAGTTTAAAAAAAAAAACAAAAAAAAAAACTGCGTGCGGTTCCCCTTATTTTGATAACCAGCTACGATAAAGTCTCCCAGCTGGGGGCTGGTATTCTCAGGCTGGGGAGACTCACGTTATTGGGAGCCCCCCAAGCCTAAAAATATCAGCTAGCAGCAGCCCAGAATTGCCGCATCCATTAGATGCGACAGTCCTGGGACTTTTCCCAGCTCATCCCGATTGCCTTGATGCAGTGGCAATCGGGGTAATAGGGAGTTAATGGCAGCAGCCCATAGCTGCCACTAAGTCCTAGCTTAGTGATGGCAGGCGTCTGAGACACCCCCTCATCACTAAGCTGTAAGTGAAAGTAAATAAACACAAACACATAAAAATCCTTTATTTGAACTAAAAGACAAAAATACACCCTCTTTCACCACTTTATTAACCCCTAAAACACCCAGGTCCGATGTAATCCACACGATGTCCCACGACGCATCCAGCTCTGCTACATCTGACAATCACAGAGAGCAGCCATAGGAATACGACCGCTCTCCGTGAGGGTCAGGCCGCAAGTGAAGTGAGCCACTGGGATCAGTGGTGACTCCAGCTATCACCGCACATCACCTGACTGAAGTCACCGCGGATCTCGTGGTCACTTTAGCCGCGGCCGGATTTGCGGTAACAGGTGGAGGACTCCCGCTGTTTACCCAGCTCTCCACACAGCATCTCTCGCTTCCTGTCTGTGCCAGCTGACCTGTGTGGAGCCGTGTGCACAGTGAGGACATCATCGCTGTGCTCAACGCTCATCCACACACATCAGCTGGCCGGCAGATAGGAGGACACAGCGATGCTGCAGGGAACGGTGAGTATACCGTACTTACTTATTCACTGCCCCCCACGCTGATGATGATGCGCGGGGGGGGCAGTGAAAAGAGCCGCACATGATCACTCCGGGCTGTAGTTGCCAGGGGTGATCACACAGGCCTGCTCTTTAGTATGCATGCATCCCCCGCCCATCATCCCGCCCACCTGTCAGCGCCGGCTTCAGGGCTCAGAGATGATGGGCGGGAGGATGGGCATGCATATCAAATGAGCGGGCCCACGTGGTCAGGGTACCGCTGCTACAGCCTGCTCCTGCATCTGATGACCCACTCCACCACCACCGCACCCACCTACCCCCGTACCAACACCACCACCGCACCGCAGCCATCAGACTATAACACACACTCCCCACTTTCCTCCAAAATTTGGGGGGAAAAAAGTGCGTCTTATAGTCCGAAAAATACGGTAAGTCACATCTATTAAACTCTATTATTAAATCCATATGGTATAATCCATAAAAAAATCAAAACCAGAACTGATACTGCTTTTAATTTATTACACCTCCCCAAAAATTTAATCACAAGCAATCTAGACATCGTACTCTAAACTAGTTTCAATGAAAATCACAGCTTGCCATGGAAAAATAAGTATTCATATAGCTCAATCCATAGAACAATAAGTTAGATCTCTTCAGGATAAGGCCTCATTCACACATCCATGGTTAAATACGTGAAAAAATGGTACCAGTGTCATTAGTGTTTTGGATCGGTGTGTGTCATCCATGTGTCCATTTTTACCATTCATGTCATCGGTGTTTTTCATGGATGGATAAATAAATAACAATACTTCTATCCTTTGCAATGTTAAATATGGATAGCACATGGATTCCATTCATGTGCTGTACATGTTATTCACAGGCCTATAGACTTCTATTGGCTCTTTTCAGCCATGATATCAGGGGAAAAAAAACGGACATGTCTCTGTGAGTTTGTGCTCATTCACGTCTGTTTTTCACATACTAGTGCTATACATTTTTATTCACTAATACAGTGGGGGAAAAAAGTCATTAGTCAGCTACTTAAAAAGATGAGGTTGGCCTGTAATTGACATCATAGGTGACCACAACTATGAGAGAAAATGAGAAAACAAATCCAGAAAATCACCGCGTCTGATTTTGCAAGATTTTTATTTTTTTTTGCAAATTATGGTGGAAAATAACAAAAGTTCATCTCAATATTTTGTTATATATCCTTTGTTGGCAATGACAGAGGTCAAACGTTTTCTGGAAGTCTTGACAAATTTGGCACACACTGTTGGTGGTATGTTGGCCCATTCCTCCATGCAGATCTCCCCTAGAGCAGTGATGTTTTGGACTTGGCCACTCCAGGACCTTCATATGTTTCTTACGAAGCCACTCCTTCGTTGCCCTGGTGGTAGGTTTGGGATCATTATCATGCTGAAAGACCCAGCCACGTTTCATGCCTTGGCTGATGGAATGAGGTTTGCACTCAAAATCTCACAATACATGGCCCCATTCATTCTTTCATGTACATGGATCAGTCGTCCTGGTCCCTTTGCAGAGAAACAGCCCCAAAACATGATGTTGCCACTCCCATGCTTCACAGTAGGCATGGTGTTCTATGGATGCAACTCAGCATTCTGTCTCCTCCAAACAGTTCTACTTTGGTTTCATCAGACCATATGATATTCTCCCAATATTCTTCTAGATAATCCAAATGCTCTCTAGCAAACTTCAGACGGACCCAGACATGTACTGGCTTAAGCAGGGGAACAAGCCTGGCACTGCAGGATCTGAGACCCTGACGGCATAGTGTGTTACTGATGATAGCCTTTGCTATGGTGTTCACAGCTCTATGCAGGTCATTCACTAGGTCCCCCCTGTGGTTTTGGGATTTTTTCTCACTGTTCCAGTGATCATTTTGACCCCACAGGGTGAGATATTGCATGGAGCCCCAGATCAAAGGAGATGGTCTTGTATGTCTTCCATTTTCTTATGATTGCTCCCACAGTTGATTTCATCACACCAAGCTGCTGCCTATTGCAGATTCAGTCTTCCCAGCCTGGTGCAGGGCTACAATTTTTATTTCTGGTGTCCTTCAATAGCTCTTTAGGCTTCACCACAGTGGAGTTTGGGAGTGTGGCTGTTTGAGGTTGTCGACAGATGTCTTTTATACTGATAACAAGTTCACACAGGTGCCATTAGTACAGGTAATGAGTGGAGGACAGAGGAGTCTCTTAAAGAAGAAGTTACAGGTCTGTGAGAGCCAGAAATCATGCATGTTTTTAGATGACTAAATACTTATTTTCAATCATAATTTGCAAAAAAAATCTTGCCAAATCAGCCGTGGTGATTTTCTTATTTTGTCTCTCAGTTGTGGTCACCTCTGATGTCAATTACAGGCCGACCTGATCTTTATAAGTGGGAGAACTTGCACAATTGGTGGCTGACAAAATACTTTTTTTACCCCACTGTAGCACTTGTACCTATGACAGTCTATGGGGCTATTCATCATTTCCATGCATTTTTGTGAACCTAGTAGTCCATGCAAAATTGAAGAGGCATGTACAATATTGATCCGAGTGACAAATCAAACTGTATAATTAAAGTGTATGGATTAGTGGAAAAATCTCATCACTGTCAGATGCCATCTATGTGCTGTCTGTTTTTCACCAACTGATAGGAAAAGCTAGAAAAACTTTTTATTTTTTTGGTCCGCAGTGATGACTGATGAAAACCACTCACTAAATGAGGCCTTTTGCACAGACACACGGTCCATGAGAAATTACAGACCTGTGGATAGCACCATAGATTATAGAGTACTAGTTTTATCCTTGAAAAAACGTACAGCACACGTACAATACGGTCATCTGAATGAGGCATAATTCATGGTTAAAATAACTTGTTTTCTTCAGGTAAGGTCTTAAGGTCTTATCAAGACGCCCGTGTTAAACATACATGTTACATCAGTTCTCTTTTTTTTTTTTCCCAAGAAGGCAACTACTACCCATTATAACATATGGTGCTATTCACATGTCTGTGATTGTTCATGCACCGTGTGTCTGTGATTGTTCATGCACCGTGTGTCTGTGATTGTTCATGCACCGTGTGTCTGTGATTGTTCATGCACCGTGTGTCTGTGATTGTTCATGCACCGTGTGTCTGTGATTGTTCATGCACCGTGTGTCTGTGATTGTTCATGCACCGTGTGTCTGTGATTGTTCATGCACCGTGTGTCTGTGATTGTTCATGCACCGTGTGTCTGTGATTGTTCATGCACCGTGTGTCTGTGATTGTTCATGCACCGTGTGTCTGTGATTGTTCATGCACCGTGTGTCTGTGCAAAACACACAGACACATGCCTATTTTTTTTCCAGCAACACAAAAGAAATGGGCCAATACAAGTCAATAAGTCCATAAAAAACTCGTACTGCAAACAGATGACATCAGTGTATAATTCTTGTGCTATCCGTATTTAACATTGTGAAGTATAGGAGAATCTTTGTCATTTATTTACTTATCCATCCATGAAAAATACTAATGGTAAAAATGGACACTGATTGTAAACTGATGACACTGATACCATTTTTTACAGTATGTGTTTAAACACTTACATTTGAAGGCGTTAGTCAGAGAATGGGCAGTAATATAATAATAAAATCCATATAATAATCCTACAATGTAATTTTTGACATGTCTGCTAGACAAGGTATGGGGAGAGTCTGTTGGTGAGTTAGTAAACAGACACCAGACATTTTGTTACTGAGCAGCTAATGTTCTCTTATCACCATTCAGCAGTATCAAAAGACGAAGCCAACACAGAAAGGCCGAGCAGCAAAGCATCGCAGACCCCTGGACTATGAAATAGAAGAGCGTCACATTCTGGTATTGTGACATAACGGATAGTCTTAAATATTTTGTTCTCAGTATTGTGTATTAGCGCTTTCTATGCAGAATTGCAATCAAAATATAGGAAGCCCATTAATTTTTTTTTAATTATTTAAAAAAAGAATTTAAAACAAAAAAAATGCGTGGCTCCTGCCGTATTTTGATCTCCACTCAAGTAAAACCAGGCAGCTTCATCAGGCTCAGTATAAGGCCTAAGGCACAAAATTGGTGCGAGTGGAGTGCGATAAAACATCGCATTCCCCTCGGACCAATATTAGCCTATGTGTCAGCACCCATGAGCGATTATTTTCTCAGCCCTAATCGGACCGAGAAAACAATCGCAGCATGCTGCGACTGTAATGCGAGACTCTTTCTCTTGCACCCATTCAAGTGAATGGGGCGAGAGAAAAATCGCACTGCACTCGCGGTACAGATTAGTTACTCGTCACTTTTTTTTAGGTGACTACTGGCTTTGTACACAGTAATGAAAAATTTTACAACTTTTGTTTTGAATGTTGTTTTTATTGCATGACTGAGAAGTCTCCTCTCAGTATGCTATGATTTACCATCCCATATATATTATATTATTATATATATATTATTATATATATATTATATTATTTTTTATATATTTTTTTTTTTTTATAGTGGAATTTTATGATTCTAAAATGAGTGATGGCAGGAAAAAATTGAGTGGGGCCGAATATCGCAAACGTGCTAAGGAAAGGACTTTGAAAACTGCAGAAGAGAGAGAAAAAGCAGTAAAAATTGATGCATTCTTTTCTAAGCCTGGAACGCCAAGCACAAGTAGCAATGTGCCAGAAATGGCAGAAGAAGTCATTGATGTCAGTGAAGACATCATACAGGAGCATGGGAGTACCAGTGCTTATCAGGAGACTCATCCTCCTGCAG
The DNA here is from genome assembly GCF_048569485.1 of Anomaloglossus baeobatrachus. Taxonomy (NCBI): domain Eukaryota; kingdom Metazoa; phylum Chordata; class Amphibia; order Anura; family Aromobatidae; genus Anomaloglossus; species Anomaloglossus baeobatrachus. The sequence goes on from NC_134356.1 coordinate 80,371,368, forward strand.
AAGATGTTTCAGGTGGAAAGGAGTCGGCTGTACTTCCAGGGATTAGTCGTGATCCCGCAGAGTGGCTGCTAAATGATGCTACAAGAGATTATGTGGCCATCAATGGCTTTAATCAAAACATAGATTCTGACTTCTGCAAATCAAGAAGGCAATTTGGCACCAAGTACAGGATGTTGACCAAAAATATGTTTGAAAAACAGCTAGTGAATAATGAAAAAAAAACACGTCCTTACCTGGTATATTCTGAAAGTACAGGTAGGCTTTTTTGTGCCCCATGTAGACTATTTGGTGGCAAAACACCTATTGCACTAGATGGTTTTAATGACTGGAAAAATAGTGCCCCAAGACTAGATGAACATGAGCGGTCAAAGGAGCATAAAACATGTGTGCTTGCTTTTCATACAAGGGGAAGCACATTGGGAAAAATAAATAAACTGCTTACTGAGGAGTTAACTTGTGAAATAAATTATTGGAGAAATGTTTTGAAAAGAGTTGTGTCTGTGGTGAGGGCACTTGGTACACATGGGCTTGCCTTCAGAGGGAGTAATGACCGTTTTGGTTCCAAACATAGTGGAAACTTTAAAATGCTTCTGGAAGTCATAGCAGAGTATGACCCTTTCCTAGCTGACCATATAACTCGTTATGGGAACCCTGGTAAAGGAAAGACATCATACCTATCTTTTGCCACATGTGAGGAATTTATCAATGTGATGGCTGATGAAGTCACAAAAAGTATCATAAAAGATATCAAAATTGAGAAATATTTTTCAATCAGCGTGGACTCAACTCCTGATATTTCACATGTTGACCAGCTTGCTTTTATAGTACGATATGTAAAGGATGATGGGACACCAGTGGAACGTTTTCTACTCTTCATACCAAATCCAGGACATCGATCAGAAAGGCTTACAGAAGCAGTAATTAACACACTGAAACATTTTGACTTGGACATCAGTAATTGTCGAGGACAGTCATATGACAATGCCAACAATGTCTCTGGACACTACAGTGGTCTACAAGCAAGAATAAAGCAAATTAACCCACTTGCTGTTTATATTCCCTGCTCTGCACATTCCCTGAATTTAATTGGTACATGTGCAGCTGAGAGCTGTAAGGAAGCGTGTTCTTTCTTCGAACTTTTACAGCATTTGTATGTGTTTTTTACAGCATCCACAAGCCGTTGGGAAGTTTTACAAAAAGAATTATCTGCCTCTCCAGAAACTTTAACTGTAAAAAGATTGTCAGAGACACGCTGGTCTGCTCGTGAGGAGGCCTGTCGAAGTTTGAACAAGGACTTTGAAAAAATATTAAATGCACTGTCTGCAATTTCAGAAGACAACAGTGAGAAGGCTACTACACGATGTTGTGCTGATGGACTACTTAGCCAACTACAACGACTTGAAACTGTGTTCATGGCACACTTTTGGGGGTCCATCTTGGAAAGATTTCAATCTGTTAGTTGTAAATTACAACAGATAGATATAGATGTTAGTTTAGTAATAGAACTTTATGATTCTCTTGTGCAGTTTGTGAAGCAGATCAGGGAGCTGTTTGACAGATTTGAGTCAAATGCGATAGCTAAATCAAATGTGAAAGCATATGATGTTCGATTCAGGAAAAGGCAGCGCAACACTACTGAAAGTCAAGAAGAACTTCAAAAAGATTTCCGGATACACACCTTCTTTGTCATTTGTGACAACCTAATATCGGAACTGGAACGAAGAAAGGCAGCCTATGAGAAATATTTTGAAAAATTTAAGTTTCTTGCAAATTTAACCAAACTCGAAGCTTCTGCTGTAATTGAACAAGCTGAAAAACTAGTAGAAGTTTACAAAACAGACATTGAGGGAACTGACTTTGTTGAAGAATGCCTACATTTGCGCGGTCACCTTTTGAATCTCAAGGAAGAATGTGACACTTCTTTAAGCATCCTTAAGAAGATTTGTAAAGATGACCTTCATAATATATATCCTAATGTGGACATTGCTTTGAGAATGTTTCTTTGCACACCAGCAACTAACTGTTCAGCAGAACGCTCATTTTCAGCATTAAAGCGCATTAAAAATTATTTAAGGTCTAGTATGAGTGAAGATCGCTTAAATGCTCTAGCAATGTTGGCCATTGAAAGTGATCTTGTAAGGTCTCTGAGTTATGATGATGTCATTGACCATTTTGCAGCCAAAAGAGCACACCGTAAGAAGTTTTAAACACCTGCTTCACAGAATACAAAGATGTGTGCACAATACACAGGTATTTTCCTTGTTACCAATTGCACTAGTTCTTGCTCTATAATAATATAATTGTTATTTATTATTGTTCGTTTCTATTTTTTATTTTAACCACATTGTTGAAAATAAGCAAGGTTAAAGGAGTTTTCAACTACTTGCACAACCTCTTCTCATTTCTCCGGTTTGCCCCCAATAAAATCAAAACAGTTATACTCACCTCTCGTGTAGGCATCATTCCAGTAGTATTGGAACTTGCGTTCATGGGGCATTAACAGGAATTATGACCTGTGGCTGCCGTTCACTTCCTCTTCATTACTTTGCCATATGAAGGCGGGGAATGGGATACCAGCGCTGATTAGTGGTGAGGCTCACGTATCATAACAACTGCATGTGAGCCCTGGGAACACTGGTTCCAACCCTGCTGCAACCGCTCTGACACAAGAGGTGAGTATAAGTGTTTCATTTTCATGGGGCAAATATTCAGATTGACAAGGGGTGGTCATAGTAGTTTAAAAAAAATAATAATCCAAAACAGTTTACAATTGCACTAGTTCTTGCTCTGTAATAATATTTTTGTTATTTATTATTACTAATTGCTATTATTTATTTTCATCACATTGTTAAACATAATGTTTAAAAAATGTTTTACATTTGCACTACTTCTTGTTCTTCAATGTCATTGTTGTTCTTGCTATTATACTGTATCATTATCACCTTATTCTTGCCTTTTGCACATAAACCAATAAAACAATTAAAAGATTATTTTTTGTGATTTAATTTAAAGACAGGATTTTACCCCCAAACTTTTTATATATGCGTGTAGTGTTTTCTAAAGATACTTTTTATATGGTTAGTCCCTTTATCCCTTATTCAGAAATCAGCATTTCAATTGATATATAAATGATGCTGAAGAGCTATGGTGGATCTGAATCCTTTATCACTCCAGCTCTATTTCCCACCGTGCGCCACCTCTGCCTGCTTCACTGACAGCAGCTATGCTGTATTTCCTTCAGGAAAAGGATCTGTAAGTTAATCAGGAGGAGGTGGCACTGAGTGGGGAACAGAGCTGGAGTGACAGATCTACTCTCTCATTTCCATATGTTCCTCAGCAACGAAGGAATGTACTGAACATGTAAAAGTATTGCTGGACCCGTCTTTGAAAGAGCTACATGCACATATACATAGTTTGGGGTGTGAAATCGTGCTGACAAATTTATTTACGCTTCAGTAATCCTGATATAGATGTGGTCGTAAAATGTACAATAATTGCTACAAATTGTATTCAGGCATGATGTCTACATTAATTTTTTTAAAGCATGGTTTTTTTAATCAAAGCAAAACAAAAAAGATGCACAAAAGGACTGTGCTGAAAATGTACTTCAGATTTCAATACTGCAAAGATAGCTCTCCATTGAAGCATTTCTTGTAGCAGTTTCTTTCAAGCAGTGTTTTTTTTTTTTTTATAAATGCATCATGGCCAGAATTTTAAACTAAACAAAACTGCATATATTAACAGTACCCGTCCAGCTCTTCTAACTGTTCTCTGTGAAACCTTAGAGTGTTTGAAAGATAAATGCACCTGGCCGCAGTCTGATTGATGCTTCCCGTGGTTTTGGTAGTATGAATCAATTGACAGGTTCCCTTTAAATATGTCAGCCAAGCCTTACATTCATGTCAGGATCAAATGACTATGTACTGCTATGTATGAAAGTCGCCTGATTCTCCCATGACTACTAATGGAAAGGGTTGGTAAGTCGCTACCAACAATGTCTGGCATTAGCCATATTCAACAATATGGGGAGGCACCACAGAAAAGTGCCTAGGGCAGCATAAACTATAAATACGGCCCTGACTGTGAGGCAACACTGAGACAACATGTTGCTGAGGCAACACTGAGTCACCATTGTGATGCAATATTGAGGGAACAATGAGGCAACAGTGTGAGGCAACACTGTGTGGCAACATGTTGCCGAGGCAACACTGTGAGGCAACACTGTGAGGCAACACTGAGACAACATGTTGCTGAGGCAACACTGAGTCACCATTGTGAGGCAATATTGAGGGAACAATGAGGCAACAGTGTGAAGCAATATGTTGCCTAGGCAACACTGTGAGACAACACTGAGGCAACAGTGGGAGTCAATATTGAGGGAACACTGAGGCAACACTGATGCAACAGTGTGAGGCAATATGTTGCCGAGGCAACACTGAGGCAACATGTTGCTGAGGCAACACCGAGTCACCATTGTGAGGCAATATTGAGGGAACAATGAGGCAACAGTGTGAGGCAATATGTTGCGGAGGCAACACCGAGTCACCATTGTGAGGCAATATTGAGGGAACAATGAGGCAATAGTGTGAGGCAATATGTTGCCGAGGCAACTCTGTGAGGCAACACTGAGGCAACAGTGTGAGGCAATATTGAGGGAACACAGAGTCAACACTGAGGCTATAGTGTGAGGCAATATGTTGCCGAGGCAACTCTGTGAGGCAACACTGAGGCAACAGTGTGAGGCAATATTGAGGGAACACAGAGTCAACACTGAGGCTATAGTGTGAGGCAATATGTTGCCGAGGCAACACTGAAGTAACATTGTGAGGCAACATTGCAAAGATGGATCAAATTGATTGCGCTGCTGCACGTAGAGAAGCGAATCGCATACCGATGTTTAACATGCGTAATGAAACAGAAGACGAAAAAAGTTATCGAAGAACTGAGAGAGGGTGGCCAGAGCAAGAGAAACGAATGAAGTAACTGAATCACGTAGCACATCTAATGCTGCACGACAACGAGCAACACACAATGCACAAACTGAGACACAAATTTCACAAAGACGAGAAGGAGATAGAATACGCGTCTCGAATGCAAGAGCCACTCGACGACGGCAAGTTACATTTGCCGCTAGAGGGCTTCTCAATCAAATTGATGACACACGTATTGAAGAGTAATATGCTGGCGAACTGACATTTCGATGTCAGTTCTGCCAATCTAAACATTTCAAAGACGAAATGGCGCAGGACAACACATTCCCTTCCTGCTGCAAGAGAAGGTGCATCCAATTAAGTCTCATTCGTATGGATGATCAATTAGTAAAGTTCATGAAAGGAGAACATCAGCACTCCAATAACTTTATGGCTAATATAAGGCAATACAATAGCTCTCTTGGTTTGGCATCAATGGGAGCACAAGTAGTGCCACCTCCTGGGCATGGTCCATACACTCTGGAACATTGACGGATAGCGCTATCGGATAGCTCTACCCGTTCATTTCCTTTAGGAATAGAGCTATGGGATAGGTCTACCCAATCACCTTCATGAATAGTGCTATCGGATAGCTCTACCCGAACAGTATTAACACTAGAGCTGTCCCCTGACGGAGACACTGTGAGGCAACACTGAGGCAACATTGTGAGCCAACACTGACGCAACATTCACGCAACACTGAGGCAACATTGTGAGGCAACACTGTGAGGCAACATTTCTGAGGCAACACTATGTTGGGCTAGCGCTATCTGATAGCGCTACTTCAAATTAAAAAGCACGGATAGCGCTATCCACATAGCGCTACCAATAATGAAAGAGAACGTGTAGAGCTATCCAATAGCGCTACTACTAGAAAACGGATAGCGCTATACGGATAGCGCTATTGAAAAAATAAGCACTAATAGCACTATTCCCTCTCTTTGTCATACACAAGGTAAGAGTGGCAGGACACGTACACCAGGTATTTATGTTTGCGGTTAGTCTGCACAAACCCAGTTTGGTGCGTGTTTATACCCCATTGCGTGGTTCGTAATCCCACCGTGTGCCCAAAGGGAGCGCAATCACTCGTAAAGTTTATTTTTATAGCGTCAACATATTCCGTAGCACTTTACAATCAAATGAGGGCTTGTATAGACAAAACCAACACAAAGTAGCATATAGATCAGCTGTAACAATAGGAATGAGGGCCCTGCTAGTAAGCTAAGCTTACAATATATGGGGAAATAAGGTAAAAAATGCTTGTAGTCTACGGTCCAGCCATTGTTATAATAAATTATTGATTTCATATAAAGTTGAATGATCCAGTCGTTCGACCGGGCATGCAGGTGGCATAGAGGTGAAATTAGTCATGCCTATATGCCTCCTGGATGATGGGTCGTTTGGCAAAAATCCTCTTTTATATCTTCTGTCTTCCGGGCTATGGGGCGTGTGCTGCTTGGAAGATAAGCCGGCCTCCAGTCTTCATTATACAGGATTTCTCCTCCCCTTCTTTTCTTTGGTGTCCCTGTGACATCAGGTGCTCAGCCGGAAATCTTGTGTATGTGCATTATGCCTGCTGTCCCTCCCTACACTGTGCACTGCACCTTTTAAGTGCACTTACGAGCTATTGGTTGTATGGAGGGTGTTAGAACAGAAATAGGAGGGAGATGGTTATGAATAGCATTTAAAAGGCGGGAACAGGGGAGGGTTAGGTTAGTGAGTTAAGATGATAAGCTTGTCTGAAGAGATGTTTTTAATGCACGCTTAAAAACTTGGGGGCAGGATATTAGTCGTATCCTTTGGGGTAGTGCATTCCAGAAAACTGCGTCAGGTCTAGAAAAGTCGTGGAGATGGAGGTGTGAGGTTCGTATTATGGAGGATCATTTTCGGAATGGAGGGGGCGGGTAGGACGACAGACAGAGATGAGGGATGAGATCTAGAGTGGTGCAGAACTGTGGAGAGCTTTGTGGGTGAGAGATATAAGTTTACATTGTGTTCTGTAGCTGATAGGCAGCCAGTGCAATTACTGGCACTAGGTGGAGTCAGGGAAGTGGCTGGACAGGGATATGACCCTGGCTGCTGCATTCAGGATGGATTGGAGGGGAGAAAGTTTGGTTAGAGGGAGACCGATCAGTAAACAGTTGCAATAGTCCAGACGAGAACGAATAAGAACGACAATAAGGATTTTTGCAGTTTCAAAAGGTGAGAAACGGTTGGATTGTGGAAATGTTTTTGAGATGCAGGTGACAGCTGTAGCAACAATCCACTGTGACAGAATATTGTCGATGGAACGGTACTCCTGCGTTATATGCGTCCGCATGTGACCACATCTCGACCCGACTACATCGGAGATGAATTGAACTGAAGAACATTTGTGCTGGATCCGGCCCTGCGGCAAAATACCGCTGATGTGCGGCCGGCCTAAGCTGGGGTGGTCCAGTAGTGTACAACCCCTTTTCAAAGTCAACACTTCAATTTGTAAACTCTCTTTTTGGTTTTCTGAAATCTACAACCAAATAAATCAGTCCTATATTGAAACTATTGCGGTATCTTATGGAGTTATTTGCTTACTCTGCTCTTAGATAAACTGTTTTTAGCCGTGTCCTTCATCTGACAGAATACAAACAACTACGTTTGATAAGGTAGCAAGAAATACTATATTAAAGGGAACTTGTCACCTCATTTTCGATCTTAAGGTACTGTCACACTAAGCGACACTCCAGCGATCCCACCAGCAACCTGACCTGGCAGGGATCGCTGGAGCGTTGCTACCCGGGTTGCTGGTGAGCTGTCAAACAGGCAGATCTCACCAGCAACCAGTGACCAGCCCCCAGCCAGCAGCGACGCGTGGAAGCGATGCTGCGCTTGGTAACTAAGGTAAATATCGGGTAACCAACCCGATATTTACCTTGGTTACCAGTGCACACCGCTTAGCGCTGGCTCCCTGCACTCCTAGCCAGAGTACACATCGGGTTAATTACCCGATGTGTAGTCTGGCTATGTGTGCAGGGAGCAGGGAGCCGGCACTGGCAGCGTGAGAGTGGTGGACGCTGGTAACGAAGGTAAATATCAGGTAACCAAGGAAAGGGCTTCTTGGTTACCCGATATTTACATTGGTTACCAGCGTCCGCAGAAGCCGAATCCCTACTCACTGCACATTCAGTTGTTGCTCTCTCGCTGTCACACACAGCGATGTGCGCTTCACAGCGGGAGAGCAACAACTAAAAAATGGTCCAGGACATTCAGCAACAACCAGCGACCTCACAACAGGGGCCAGGTTGTTGCTGGATGTCACACACAACAACATCGCTAGCAACATCGCTGTGGCGTCACAAAAGTTGTGCCTCAGCAGCGATGTTGCTTAGTGAGACGTGGCCTTTAAACTGGGCAGAATGTGTTTTAAATGATGCTGTGAGCATCACTAACAAGGTTTTTTAAAAAAAAAAAAAAAAAAAAAAATACAAAAACAAACCAAGTAGTTATCTTAAAAAAATACTTTATATAGTTAGGTGAATGTATCTCATACCTTGGATTTCAGTCATAGGGGTTGTGCTATTGAGGTCTTCAGTCATTGTGAATCAACATTAGTTATGCAATTTTTTAAATTAAATCACGCCCCCGCATTAGAAATGATTGCCCCGATGTCTTCTACTGTTTAGGTGCACAGCAGGGCTTAGCGCCATTTGACTTTTGGAATGCACAATTGGGTGGAATAGATAGTGGACGCCATGTTGTGTTTGGAGAGCCCCTGATGTGCCTAAACAGTGGAAATCCCCCACAAGTGACCCCATTTTGGAGACTACAACCCATAAGGAATATACCTAGAGGTGTGGTCAGCACTTTGAACCTCCAGGTGCTTTTATAACATTGAGCCTAACAGGAGAAAATTGACTGTACAATATGTTGTGCAATTTCTCCTGAATACACGAATACCCGATATGTGATGAAACACTACTGTTTGGGTGCATGGCAGGGCTTGGAAGGGAAGAAGCTCAATTTGACTTTTGTAGCGCAAAATTGGCTGGAATAGATGCCATGTCACTTTTGCAGAGCCTTTGATATGTCTAAGCAGTGGATACCCCCCACAAATGACTCAATTTTGAAAGTGCACCCCTTCAGGAATTTATCTAGACAGGTGTTGAGCATTTTGAACCCACAGGTGTCTTACAGAATTTTAAAACACTGGACAGTGAAAATTAAAAATGACATTGTTTCACCACATATGTTGTTTTAGACCAAAACGTTTCATTTTCATAAGGGTAAGTCTTTGTTTACACTTGTGTATGGTATCTGATGCAAGAGCATCGGATGTAATATGCTAATGACCCATGGCTCAGGCTCTGCTGCGGGTGTGAGCCACTACCTGTCTGAGTATATTGCACTGCACTCGGATGTCATTAGAGTGCAGTGCAATGTTTCACACACACACACACACACACACACACTTGTATGGGTGCGTGTGATATGAGACTCGCTGCCAAACACCGCATGCTGCAATTTTTTTCTCATGCCAATTTGGCATGAGAAAAAAAAATAGCAGATCGATATTGCCCCATTGTTTAACACTGGTGCAAGTGTAATCTGATGTTTTATAGGATTGCATTTGTCCGTGTTAATCACAAGTGGGATCGAGGGCTTAACAAGAGAAAATGGACAACATATTCTGTTGCGCAATTTCTCCTGAGTACAAGGATATGACCCCATATGTGGTCAGAAACTCAGGACTCAAAATGGAAGCAGTGCCATTTCATTTTTGGAGTGCAAAAAGGTCAGGAATAGACTATGAATGTTATGTTGCATTTGGAGTGCTGCCAAGGTTCCAAAACAGCAGTAACCCCTCAAAAGTGACACCATTTCGAAAACTACTCCCCTCAAGAACTGTATCTAGAGATGTGGTGAGCATCTTGAACACATTGGTGCTTCACAAAATTTTACAACATTAGGCTGTAAAAATGAAATATGTTTTTCCAACAAAAATTATGCTGAAGGCCCAAATTTTAAATTTCTTACTAGAGATGAGCGAACCTGAGGTTCCATTTTCGAACCGAACACCAAATTTAAAAATCAAGGTTCGGGTTCAAACATCAGTCGATGTACGTGCAAACAAAACTCGTGCGTGCAATGCTGTGCTCAGGTACGCTTGCTGCTTAGCCCTGTGCGAGCCGCTTGAGGTGTTTGAACAGAGCACACAGGGGGTAATAACAGCATGACCGCATGTAGTATGCAAAAATAAAAAAAGAAGTCTAAAAAAGCTCGCCCACCCTCCCCCAGAAGTATGCTGCTTATGACTGGCTGTATGTGGGCAAAAACTGGCAATCAGTGACTTGATCTGGGTTTCACGTTAAGCACTAGCCCAGGAGTGGGGAACCTTTTTTCTGCCAGGGGCCATTTGGAAATTTCTACCAACCTTCGGGGGCCGCACTAAATTATTTGCTTAAAAATTAAAAAAATTAGCCTAATATATTTTGTCAAACAATTAATTAACTCACCCCTACACCCCTATTGTGGTGGTTGGAGCTGGTTCTCTTTGGTGCAGCTGTGATGTTCGGTGATATTGATCATGTTGCATCTCACAACTGCTTTTCCAAGTTTGTCTCGGTCTGGAGCACAGCCAATAGATTGGTAAATCATACACATCACATAGGAGAGGAGGCACATACATCACAGGAGAGGCTGGGGGCATATATACATCACAAGAGGGGTTGGGGGCATATATACATCACAGAATGGGTTAGAGGCATATATACAGTACATCACAGGATGGGTTGGGGGCATATATTCATCACAGGAGGGGGGGGCGAGGACATATATACATCACAGGAGGAGCTGGGGGCATATACACATCACAGGAGGGGCTGGGGGCATATACACATCACAGGAGCGGCTGGAGCTCAGACATCACTGGGAAGCACAGACAGCACTAGAGGGGCACGAACAGGACTGGGGGACACAGATAGCACTGGGGGATGGCACAAAGCACTAGAAGGGGGGCTCACAGCACTGTGGGGGGGGCTCACAGCACCGCGGGAGGCTGGAGGCTCACAGCACCGCGGGAGGCTGGAGGCTCACAGCACCGCGGGAGGCTGGAGGCTCACAGCACCGCGGGAGGCTGGAGGCTCACAGCACCGCGGGAGGCTGGAGGCTCACAGCACCGCGGGAGGCTGGAGGCTCACAGCACCGCGGGAGGCTGGAGGCTCACAGCACCGCGGGAGGCTGGAGGCTCACAGCACCGCGGGAGGCTGGAGGCTCACAGCACCGCGGGAGGCTGGAGGCTCACAGCACCGCGGGAGGCTGGAGGCTCACAGCACCACGGGAGGCTGGAGGCTCACAGCACCACGGGAGGCAGGAGGCTCACAGCACCACGGGAGGCAGGAGGCTGGAGGCTGACAGCACCACGGGAGGCAGGAGGCTCACAGCACTGCGGGAGGCTGGAGGCTCACAGCACCACGGGAGGCAGGAGGCTCACAGCACCACGGGAGGCAGGAGGCTCACAGCACCACGGGAGGCAGGAGGCTCACAGCACCACGGGAGGCAGGAGGCTCACAGCACCACGGGAGGCAGGAGGCTCACAGCACCACGGGAGGCAGGAGGCTCACAGCACCACGGGAGGCAGGAGGCTCACAGCACCACGGGAGGCAGGAAGCTCACAGCACCACGGGAGGCAGGAAGCTCACAGCACCACGGGAGGCAGGAGGCTCACAGCACCGCGGGAGGCAGGAGGCTCACAGCACCGCGGGAGGCAGGAGGCTCACAGCACCACGGGAGGCAGGAGGCTCACAGCACCGCAGGAGACATCTACAAAAATGGGAGGCCGGTAAACCTCCTATGGGACGGGAGAGCAGCGCACTCATGCTTACCTCACCCACAAAGTACATCCTCAGTACGCTGGCACAGACCAGCAGGCTGAGGACCTAATGCTATGCGCACCACACATTGTGATTTAAAGGGTCGGCAGCTGACAAGACCGCGGCTGCCGCTCGAGTACTGCAGTCCCTGGGAATGTGCCCAGGGGCTGCATAAAAAGTAATCGGGGGCCGCATACGGCCCGCGGGTCAGAGGTTCACCACCCCTGCTCTAGCCTATGGAGCTAAGCTTGGTTGCTGCCGGCGAATTGAGCCTCAACGGAACTGCCCATCTTTAAATTGTTACAAAATTTCTCTTCTCCCGAGTACTTCTATATGCAGTTGGAAACTTCTTTTCAGGCACCGTGCAAATCTCAGAAGGGAAGGAGCACCATATCAGAGCAAATTTGACTATTCTGATTTACGGGTGCCATGTCAAATTGGCCCTAAGGTATCAGCACAGCAGGGTTGAGTTCAATTCTATTTGTTGCGATTTGGGTACAGAGTATTTTGGAGAAGTTCACATTTATCCCGTGCTCTACCCTGAGCACTTACATGTGGGTTTCCTTCTAAATTTACAAAATACCTGATTCAGGTGAAACCTCAGACAGATCCATTCAGTAATGAGGCAGTAGAGATACTGTGGACGCTCTGTGGTTTCTGTTCGGTTTTTAAGATGTGCAGAAAGGAGATGTTTGACTGCACTTTTATGTACACCTAAAAAGACTGCCATGGCCAGATCATAGGCCAAATGCCGGCGTCACACGTTACGATATATCGGGCGATAGGTCGTCAGGGTCACGTCGTTAGTGCGCACATCCAGCATCGTTACACATATTATACCGTGTGACACATCGGAACGACTGTGAACGAGCACGGGCAGGTACGGTCGCACGATAGATCGTCCCATGTGACGCCGGCAAAAGAGTCCAAAAGTTCTCCCTCTGCCTCATTATTGTAAGTGTTCCATTGGGTGTTCTGTCTAAATCACTTATTTCAGGAGATTTACACAGAAACCCGTTGTAAGTGCTCAGCGTTTGAGCGCAGGATAAACGTGAGCTGAGATTTACTGTGATCTTTGTAAGGCAGAATGAACAATTCAACAGCATGTCAAGAAGTGGTTTTATTTATTTTTTGCGCTTTTCACAGTGCGGTATAAGTGATTAGATGACTTTACTCTTCAAGTTGATGTGATTACCACTATACCAAATTTATTTTTTTTTTAAGTTTGGCTACTATTACACACTAAGAAAAATTTAATTTTGTTTTTTTTTCCCCTTTAATTGCATCACTTTATTTGGAAAGCGATAATTTTACCATATCAGGGATTGTTTTTTGCGGGATGAGTTCACATTTGATTTAATTCCAAGTGTAGTGAAGCTGGGGAAAAAAAAACATTACAATTCCACCATGTTTTTTTTTTGTTTTGTTTTTACAGCATACATTCTGTGATAAAAGTGCCCCAAGCCAGGGATGGAAAATCTACATATACTAATTCTAGGTAGATTATTTTAAAGACCAAGCTTATATTTAAAGAAAACAGTAGGAGGGCGTGAAGATTAAGGATTGTCAGGTAATGTATTAAATTACAGCAACAGTTGAGCAACACGTGTAGGCCTCACAATATAATAGAGAATGCACGTGAAACTGGTTTCTCAGGTTTACTTCAATGATGGAACATACAGTATATAAGATGCAGATAAAATAAAATATCACAACAGCATAGACAGAAAAACAAACTATTTCATTTGTTTGTATACAGTACATGTGATAAAGATCTACGGTAGCCTGCAGTGACAGAAGACATGTTCATTGTGCTCCTTTTTACTCAGCGTAAACTGACCTGCGGAGCAGGCAAACTCCAGTACAGTGTTAATACTGTACAAAGGCATCGCGGCAAGCTCTGGTCACAGGTTGCCGCAATGCCATTAGGCTATGTGCCCACGCTGCGGAAAATGCGCGGATTTTGCCGCGGATTTACCGCGGATTTCCCGAAAATCTGCAGCAGCGGCACTTCCCAGCCATTTCTATGGCATTTTGGAAATGCTGTGCCCATGCTGCGGATTTTTCCTCGGCGGATTTGCCGCGGATTTTGATCCGGAAAAATCTGCAACATGTCAATTATTGTTGCGGATTTTGATATGGATTTTGGCTTCAGAATTGGGGAAAAAAAAAATAAATCCGCACCAAAATCCGCGGCAAATGGTGCCGATTTGCCGGGAAAGTCGCGGATTTTCATGCAGAAAAATCCGCAGCAACATTCTACTGTGGACACATAGCCTAACACTGTACTGGAGTGTGCCAGATCCAGCAATCCGGCGAAATGCCGGATGTGTGAAACTAGCCTTACAGAACTTGCAATACCGATGTAAGAAGTGTGTTGACATCAGTGGAGAGTATGTGGAATAAATGTAAAGTTTCATCATCCTATCTCGTTTCTTTTTGGGTAAAGCCAAAGACTTTTCAGCAGCCCCTCGTGTATATTAGATTTGTTTTCATATTTAAAAAAAAAAAAAAAAAAAAAAAAAAAAAAAAAACATATACATAGATTCTAAAATCAACCCCTTTTACAACCTTAACATTTATTAAAAAAAAATTAAAAAATACACATATTTGCTATCACTGTGTTTGTAAAGGTCCGATCTATCAAAATATAAAAAATAAATTTGATTAGTAAACAGCATAACAAGAAAAAAAAAAAATTAAAAACAGTGACAGAATTGCAGATTTTAGATAAAGATCAAAACATAGCGCTCACACAGCTTCATATACCAAAATTTAAAATGTTACAGCTCTCAGAAAGTCGCAACACAAGCAAGATTTTTTTTTTATATACCACTTAAAAAAGCAATATGTCTTTGGTATCTACGTAATCGTACTGAATAGGACAACCATACAGACAGGTCAATTTGATAGGAAAATGAATACTGTAAATAAAAAAATCCAAAAAATTGCAGAATTTCACAGTTTTTGAATTTGATTTTTTGTTTACAGCGCACCATTACATTTTATGATAAAATGAATGGTGTCATTCAAAAGTACAACTCATCCTGCAAAAAGCAAGCTTTCACATGGCTATAATCGAAGTAAAGATAAGAAAAAAAAAAAAGTTATGGCTCGTGGACTAAGGAATTAAACATGACATTAACAAGAGACAAAAAATGAAGATTTAAAAACGCTATAAAATGCATATAAAAAAAACAAAAAAAAAAAAAAGTAACCTCATTTGCATAATAAGTGCAGAACTGGTGCAACATAAACTCACCAAAAATCATCCTCGTGGGAACGTAGCCTTGTGATAAACCACCTATGAAGATTTTTTTCTATCCCCCTTCCATCATGAGAACACTATTGTGTTCTATGATCTAGACCAGTATTTCTCAAACTCCAGTCCTCATGGCCCCCAACAAGTCATGCTTTCAGGATTTCCTTACTATTGAACAGGTGATGGAATCATTATCAAGGCATCACCTGTGCTATATTAAGGAAATCCTGAAAACATGACCTGTTAAGGGTCGTGAGGACTGGAGTTTGGGAATCACTGATCTAGACTGACCAGCTTTGGTCCCTTACTCCGATACAAAACACGTATTCCTACAATTCATATGTACAAAACGTCGAACTGCAGAGAACCCATTTAGTAATCAGATGGATTCAGCAGGACCACAAGGCCTTGTGTGATCAGTCCAAACAGTAAAAGCCTCCACCAATACATATTGGATAAAAGTTGGCCAAACCAACAGATTTTTGCAGGCCTCTGTGTATTGAGGACTGCGGTCCCATTCCCACCATAAAATGGTGAAGCAATTAGCTGAAAGAATGGATCAAGCAAAAACAAATCAGTCAGGTAAAGTTCTGGTAGATGAGTCTGGAAGAGACTTATTACTCCATTTCCACGAAAGTGACGACATAAGCACTAGGCCAAGTATTCACGAGTATGGGGATGTTGGGAGAGGTAGACATTGGCCAAAGGACCATTCATCCAACAGTTATTCCAGGCTATATTCACAAGGAGCTTTTTAGGTGAGGGTTTTTTTAAGGATCTGTTAAAAAAAATACTCAGACCGTTTAAGAACTTCTCATTTCTATAGGAAATCCACTTTGCTGTTCATATATTTTTTTTTATCGAGTTGTTGTTTTTTTTCCCTGGAGAGGTTAGGAAAATGCCTTGAAGAAGAAAAAAATTTTTTTGAAGGAAACCTCTCCAAACTTAGCACTGTGAAAAACACTTGTGAGAAAAACACTTCTTGAAAGAAACTCTTCAAACTCGCTTCTGGAAAAAAAAAAAAAAAAAAAAAAGTCTCCAAAAACTCGACAAAAAGGAGAGCCTTCTGAAGTGGTTTCTACTTGAAAAACCTTGTGGATTTGGAATGAATTTAAAAAAAAAAATATGTATGTAACAAAAATGGTTTGTATGAACAGGATTTAAGCCGTATGGCTAAGGCTGCTTTCACACATCCGGCTTGAGCTCTGCGGCTCAATCCGGCTGTGCAAGCTATGCAACGGATGCGGTGAACACACCGCATCCTTTGCATAAGTTTTTCCTTTGCGGCCAGTCCGGTTTTTGCCGCTTGCCGCATGCTACTGAGCATGCGCAGTGGCAAAAACCGCATGCGGTGGCCGGATGCGGTCATTGCCGCATCGCGCCGCATCCGGCCGCCATAGGCATGCATTGAAAAATGCGCCGCATCGGCCGAATGCGGCGCAATGCGTTTTTTTTTGCCACACGAAAAAACGTGCCAGGCAACGTTCCATCCGGCCGCCGCATCGGCTAAATCTGCCGCATGTGGCAAAAACCGGACGGAACGCAAGGCCATGCGGCACAATGCGGCACTAATTAAAGTATATGCAGGAAAATCGCAACCGGCAGCAATAAAAACCGGTTGCGATTTTCCTGCAAAGTGCCGGATTGTACCGCATTGCAGAAACCGGAGGTGTGAAAGCAGCCTAAGTTAGACCTCTTGGTTGTTGGGAAAAAAATATAAAAAAAAAATATAGGACCCCCCCCCCCCCCAAAAAAAGAAACAAAACACTTGTTACACAAAAGCTGTTTTACACATCAAAGCAAAACAATAAAGTGCATAGATTTGGTACCACCGCATCAAAAGCTACCCGTAATGACTGACAGTCTGCTCTCCTGATCTACATGTCTCACACTGGTCATATAGATTTCTAAGGAATAAGACATCAGTTCTCAAAGTAGAATTTTCTTCAGTTTCCCATAACCTCCATGCCCATGTAGACGCCTTAGGAGATTCCCTTTAATTTATATGGTGCGGGTCTGGAGAAGCCCAAGCTTCTTTCTGAGCCCTGACACTTTGCAAAACATCAGCTTTTGACCACATATGGTGAACAGCGCATTCAGTAGAAATTGCGAAAATTTCAAATTTGGAGCTAAAACAACACAAGTCCCCACCACCAATTATTGAATCCGAATATCAAAGTACTGTGAAGAGTCTATGGGATCAAAATTCTCAACGAACCCCTAGGTTAATTCCTTGATGGGTCACTTGCTGGTTTTCATACCTTAGGGGCTAAGCAAATAAGACATGATAGCCACAATCTATTACAGCCAAAGTTTTGCTTCAACTACTGCATCCTCCCCTTGAACCCTTTTGTGCACCCAAACAGCAGGTTATGGCCACATGAAACACTGGAGCTGCCAGCAGGTCACAAAGTGCCCGAGACCGATCATAGCGACAAAGAAAATAGACGATTCTCCAATGTGGGTGCTTAGAGCATGCGGTCATGTGACTGCAGGTATCAATTTGCATACTACCGGACACATTCTCACTAGACTATACACTTGGACTGAGTGAGGCCATGCATGTCTTGTCAGTATGTGTCACGCTAGGTATGGGAAAATACTGAGCAAATGGTGAAAAGGGAGGAGAGGTTAACTCTGTGTCTATGGAAGGGGGAGATGGTGACTCCTGATAAAACCTTCTGGTGGCCCCTGGCTTTCTGACGTCCCTAGATAGGTTTCGCACCTATGCGCCGAGCAGGATACCTCACCCTGGCTGACTCTGAACTGGGCCCTTGTTAATAAACAGGTGGTATGAGCACTAGTCAACCCCTCCAAGTCCTAAAGAACACACAACTTATCTCCAAGATGACTTAGGGTCCCATTACACATAGCGAAGTTCCAGCGATCCCAACAACGATATGACCTGGTCAGGATCGCTGGTACGTCACTACATGGTCGCTAGTGAACTGTCAAACAGGCAGATCTAATTAGTGACGCAACAACGATATGGTAATCCATATAACGACCTCGGCGGTCGTTGGGACCCTGTCACTCAGCAGCTATTCTGATGACTCAGACCTCGATAGAATGCTGAGTTCTGAGTCGCCTACGAGGTCGCTCGTCGTTGTTATGGCGTCAAACACAGTGATGCATGCTGCCCAGCGGGACATCAACAATCAAAAAATGAACCAGGACGTTCAGGTACGATCGGCGATATCGCAGCGCGGGGTCGGTCTCTGCTATGTGTCACACATAGCGAGATCGCTGTTGCATCACAAAACCTGTGACGTTTCAGCGATCTCGCTAACGACATCACTGTGTGTGACGGGGGCTTTAGGGAGGGGAACAGCAACACACAACTTTTCTCCCAAAGATTACAAGCAAACTGCTTGCAATCAGGACTGTATAGAAATTAAATATCACCAGCAACTAACCAAAGGTTAATGCAGATATAGAAAGAAACAGAGGGTGAAGGAATGATTAGCAGCTGAAAGAAAAAGAAGATCTCTGCAGGGTCCTAAAAAGGAAAGAGTAAACCCCAACAGAGAAGACACACAAAACTCCATTCACAACACAGAGCAAAGGATGGAATATCAAAGAGGAGTTTGTGCAGTCAAATGCAGTAACCTTCTGCAGCCGGACACCACAGGGTTGTCTGTCAACCGTGACAGTATGCAACCGCATAATTGCAAATCACATACTTGCGGTCACTCACCCACCGATCTTGGTATCGGACAATCCTCACAGCGCACAGTGAAGATTCCAAGTCTGCACTCACATGGGTGACTACAGTATAATTGTAGCCTATAGCTGAACAACCCCTTTATGCTCAAAATTGGCTCAGTCACTAAAGAGTTAAAGTTCAAATTAGATTCTTTGTATAACTGATGCAAACAGTAAACAGCAAAGTAGTTAATTATGTTAGGATTCTGAGTTCTATTGCATATTTTTACATCAGAAGAATAGTGCAGCAATTATAACCATCTCTTCCACTCGAAAAAAACAGAACCCAGAGATATCCCATAATAATCAATTACATTCCTCTGTTCCATTTGTATATGTAAATGTTTGAGAGTTAAAAAAAAAACAAAAAACAAAAACCCATAACATGGCGGTCTGATAAAAGCTGTCCTTTTAAAGCAGAATCTGACGCCTGAATAACTCAATAGAATTGCATTAGAAACAATTTCCGCAAGTTAAAAAAAAAACACACATGACCCATACATTTTGTCAAAAGCCAAATACCAGGAAGTATCAAACAAAGTAGCTGTATTTATGGTTAAACATGAGATATGACAAAAATGCAACAAAAACCCCCACAAGTAACCTAAAGGGATTTTCCCATCTCCAAGATGCTATCACAATATGTAGTAGGTGTAATGAGACTAATATTAGCAAATACAGTACCTCCAATTCGAAATGTAGTATAGTTCTCCTGATATAGCCATGTCTCTTACCTCATCTGCAGGGCATTGTAACTTAGGTATCCAGGTTATGTTCACTCACATAGTGAGTTAGTTGCTTGTGAATATGGATATCTAAGCTGCAATGCCCTGCACATGAGGTTAGAAACATGGCTATATTAGCAGAATTATACTGCATTTCTAGTTGTAGGTATTTGCTACAATTATTACTGTCACGGATGACAGACAGTCATGTGGTTTCTGGCCATCGAAGGTCACAGCGTTTGGTTACGCACAATGCTCCCTGACTTTCCATTGTCCCTGCTGTTAGTATTCATTGGTATAGGTAGCTTTCCTGCTGGAGTCATCTCTCTCCCTTTTGGACCCAGCATGAGCTTGACTTCCATCCAGCTGTTGATTGTCAGTATTCCTTTGGTGTTTAAATACCCATTTCTTCCTTCTTTTGGACTGTGCTGGTGATATTTTCAGTTCCTTCAAACTGAGGTTGCAGGCAGGTGGCTTGTACTCCTCTGTGGTATCGTTCCTGAAAGCTCTGCTGAACTTCTACCTGAGTCATCTAATCATAAGTAGTTCATGCTTTTCTCCCTGTGTATCCTCTGTCTCCTATAGTTGGTTAGTGAGGCTGACGAAGAACTCATCACATCCGTTCCCTGTTTAGGATTCAACACTGGGGCTACCTAGGGTCAGGTATCCAGCTTGGCGCATAGGTGCGGAACCTGCTGTAGGTTTGGTCAGGGGGTTCACATCTTCCCTCTACACAGGGTTCTCCTTCCCTTTTGCCATGCGCTTGGTACTTCCTCGTACCTAGCATGACAATTACACCTACTACATGTTGGGATAGGATCTTGGAGATGGGAATACCCCTTATTGGCCATGTTCACACAGTGTATCTTCAGATGCGGCATTTTTGGCCCCAAAATACACACCCACGCCAAAAACGCATCAAAAAATGCATACGTTTTTGCCGTGCTTTTGCCACATTTTTCCCAATGCGTTTTTTTTTAAGTCAAATTGGAAGGGCTCAAAAACGCAAAAAGAATTGACATGCTGCATCTTCAAAAACAAAGCCAAGATGCAGCCAATCTGATAGACTTTGCCGGGGAAGGAAATGCATGCATTTAGGTAGATCTTTGTGACCTCAAAAACACAGTAAAAGATGCCCTGTGTGAACATACCTTAGTTTACTAAAAAAACAAAAAACAAAACCTCACTAAATACTCATTGTAAGGGCTCTTTTCCACTTGCGATAAAACATCAGATTGCACTCGCACCAATGTTAAGGCTGGAAACACATCTATGCGAGTAAAATCGGTCCGAGTTGGCTGAAAAAAACTCGGCTGAACTTCACCCGACTTCATTGTCATGCCGCGGCTCTGTCTGTGTCGCGTCCTGATTAGCGGTCACCCGTTAGGGACTCACCGGTGACTGCTAATCCCCTGAGTGACTGAATTGAGTAGCGCGATTAGTGCTGCTGTCACTCAGGTTACCCGCGGCTAGCTGGATCCTCCCCCCGTGACCGCAACTCATCTGTGACTTCATTGCTGTCACTCGGGCGACTTGCTGTCACTGTTGGAGGATCCAGCGGTGGCCGCGAGTTACCTGACTGACATCATCAGCTGATCGCGATACTCACCTCAGTTGCTGCGTGGAGCTGACAGGAGCTGCGGTGTTCTTCTGCAGCTCCTGTCACCTTCATTTAGCAGAGCTGGAAGCAACGAGAGACCTCCATGGATTACGTCGGACAAGGATGGGTTTTTTGGGTACTTAATAAAGTGGTGAACGAGGCTCTTTATTATTGGTTATTATTTCAAATAAAGGATTTTTTCACTGTGTGTGTTTATTAACTTTAAATTTACAGGTTAATCATTGAGGGAGTCTCAGACGCCTGCAATCATTAATCTAGGATTTAGTGGCAGCTATGGGCTGCCATTAACTCCTTATTACCCCGATTGCCAACGCACCAGGGCAAATCGGGAAGAGCCGGGTACAGGAGCAGTGTGAACGCCGTGCAGCGCCGCGCTGGGGATCGGGGATCGGTGAGTATGAGGGGGGGAGGGAGGGGGGAGGGGGGGGGGGGAGAGGGATAGACCGACATGGACAGAGAGAGGGACAGAGATAGTGACCGACCGACAGAGAGAGAATAGAGAGCGAGAGGGAGAGACCGATTGACAGAGAATAGTGATTGACAGACATTGTGAGACATCATTCGTTTCCAGTGTTTTAGGAAACATGCAATAAATGTATTTAGAAAATCGGATGTCACTAGGATGGTGTGAGTCCCGTCCCCTGACATCCGATTTTTTACACGCTCCCATAGACTTGCATTGGAGAGACTCGCAGTGGAAACTCGCAAAAAAGCAGCATGCGGAAAAAAAAAAAAAAGCTACAATTTTTTTTCTCAGTCCGATGCGGACTGAGAGAAGGAAAAAAAAAAAAAAAAAAAGAAAAATCGCAAAAGCGGGCTGAATCATACAATAACAAGTGTCCGATTCAATGCGAGATTTTCTCGCATTGCTCTACTGCGAGAAAGTCGCAAGTGAGAAGCAGCCCTAATCAATGAGGCAATGTCCTCTTGATTATTTTTCTTTGACACGAATAGTGCTCTCGGTGTAATCACAGCATGCTGTGTTTGGCAGCAAGTCTCAGCTCACGCACGCACCCCCATACAAGCCTATGGGAGCGTATGAAACATCACACTGCACTCGCATGTTATCATTAGTATGCATAGAGGGCCATGTGGGGCCCATCATTAGTGTGTATGGAGGACCATATGGGGCTCATTAGTCTGTGTGTGGATCACATTTGCGGCATCATACGGTATTGGTGTCACCATGCATTGCAAGGTGGAGGGTTACAATAGGGTCATCATACCATTCACTGTGGGAATATCATACATTGTGTGACACCTGTGTTAGCATCATAAGGGCAATCTAGGGGCTTGAATAGGAGAAACATTACTTCAGAGTTGGGAGATATGCTCTTCTGTAACTCCAACAAATATTAAAAGGTTGGTGTTTTATGGAGAAGGGGGCATAAGCTTTTTATTTACACCCCTGTGTAAGAAATGCCCAATGCTCCCATCATGTGATATAAGGCAGGGTTCACATGTCTAGTAATGATCCATTTGTAATGGATTCGATTGAGGTCTAATAACCTCATGAGGTCACCTCAGGTCACAGCAGCAGGTCACACAGTAGCACAAGAGCCGCAGGCTGTAACGTCATGAGTTCGCCACAGGTCAGTGCCCGCGGCAAATTTTACACAAAGTAAGAGCCATCGGGACTGACTGGCGGTGAACCCATGACGTTACCGCACGTCAATGCCCGCGGCCCTCGCACTACAGTGTGACCCACTGCTGTTACCTCTGGTGACCAGTTCATAGCTCTGGTTCTTACAGAAGTGTCTGAGCCGACAGTGGCTGCTGTTCCAGCCTATAGGGAACATTCTGTTCTTCATAGGCTGGAACAGTGAGACTGTGGACGTCGTTGGACCCCTTTTAATGGATTACAGTTGAGCTAAATAAGTGTTTTGAAGAGCAATATATTGGTGTCTTGTTTCTTTTTTTTACTTTCTTTTTATATCTTTCAGATTTGCTTTGGAGGAACATTGTGGGACCTCGCTGTCGATTACGGAATACCTGAAAGGATTTTTTTTTTCTAATAAATTGGTTAATGAGAGCTTGTGTCGGGGAATTTTATTAGAAAAAAAATATTATTGGTTTTTTTTTGTCAATTTTCAAATACTGGATTAGTAATACCCATACTAATACCCCATATATTACCCAGTTTGCCACTGCACCAGGGTAACGGCATGAGCCAATGTGAAGAGTCAGGATTGGCACATTAATGGATGCGCTACTTCTGGGGCGGCTGTGACCTGCTATTTTTAGGCTGGGTAGGCTCCAGTAAGCATGGGCCTTCCCAGCCTGTGAATACCAGACCCCAGCTGTCCGCTTTACCTTGGCTGGTAATTCAATTTTGGGGGGGGCCTCACTTTTTTATTTAATATTTATTTAATTTTAAATAAATAATTTCAAGCAGCAGCGTGGTGTGACTTCTGTTTTGGATTACTAGCCAAGGTAAAGGTGCCAGCTGCGGTCTGCAGCTGTCTGCTTTACCATAGCTGGCTTCCAAAAATAACGGGTACCTCACATTTTTTTCAATTATTAAATTTGGGGCTAAAAACAAAGAAAAAGGGGAAAAAAAAAAAAAAAAAAAAAAAAAAAAAACACAAAAAAAAGCTAAACACTCTTTAGTGCTAATTAATTATATATATATATATATATATATATATATATATATATATATATATATATATATATATATATCACA
This sequence comes from Anomaloglossus baeobatrachus, assembly GCF_048569485.1. Taxonomy (NCBI): domain Eukaryota; kingdom Metazoa; phylum Chordata; class Amphibia; order Anura; family Aromobatidae; genus Anomaloglossus; species Anomaloglossus baeobatrachus. The sequence goes on from NC_134356.1 coordinate 80,395,182, forward strand.
TCTATCTTATCCTATTCCATCCTATCTAGTTTTAATTTGCAACAGATCCATTAAAGCATAATGGGAGTCGATATGTGAACTATCTGGATCCATTGCCCATAGGCTGCCATTATGCTTTAACGGATTCGTTCGCCAACTGTATTTGGATCCGCTCAGAAAATGTTCTGTACCCAGGACTTTTCATCTGTCGAAAACAGATGGTTGAAGGATTGGCACCTAACGGATGACAGGTTTTGACCAATCCATTAACGAATCTGTCATCATTATAGTTAATGGATCCGTTTTTTGCATTTTCTAAATGGATGAAAAAATGGAAATGACTACAGGACATGTGAACATTGCCTAATTTTTAAGATCTATGAATTAAAAGTACTTACAACTCCTTTAAGTTTATTTCCATATGAAAATATTGTTATATTTGATAATGAAAATCTCTCAATTGTAGGCTTTTTTTTTTTTTTCATTTAAATAAATATCAATGTTGGTCAGTGACTTTGCCCAAGTTTTGTTTTAACTTTGGCCCTCTGTGTATTTGAGTTTGACATCCCTGTCCAAGGGCTCAGACATCAGGGATTTATATAGTCTCCAAAAACAAACCAAAGTTCCATCGGTGTTTATTTATCACAGTTTCAGTGTATTAGTTATCAGAGACTCATCAATTCTCAGAAAAGAAAAAACAAAAAAAAAAAAAAAGACAACAACCTGATGAAGGTTTCTCAAGTAAACAGTAAGAGAAACACAGACATAGCATGGATGGCATCCGACTATTGCCAATTTTATTACGGACCCACAGACTTGCATTGGCCAGTTTAACCATATCAAAATTTAATAATTTGTCCAGACCACTGCAACAAATAGACAGACAACAGCCATCTAGACTATAAGGGTATGCTCACACGAGGGTACGACTCGGGCGAGTTTCACATCACCCTACGCGGCCACTCGCTCTTCTTGACAGAAGCCGGTCAGCTGCATGTATTTCTATGCAGCTGACACTCTCCTGTCTGGAGAGTGTGCGGCCGCGCAGGGTGATGCGAGACTCGTGTGAGCGTACCCTTATAGGTACGATTTCTACACGTGAAAACTCAATGCAGGCTGCTTCAGACATCTGAGCAGATAGGTCCAAGCATGGAGTGGACGGCTGTGGCTTTCTTCTTGACATCAGTGTCAGACTCGTAGACACATGTATTTCTATGCAGCTGACACTCTCCTGGCCGGAGAGTGTGCGGCCACGCAGGGTGATGCGAGACTCGAGTGAGCGTACCCTTATAGGTACGATTTCTACACGTGAAAATCAATGCAGACTGCTTCAGACGTCTGAGCAGATTGGTCCAAGCATGGACTGGCCGAGACTTTCTTGAGATGAGCGTCAGACTTGTAGACACATATGAAGCGGTCAAGCTCGGGTCAGGAGGTCTGCGGACAGTTTGTGGATTGCAGTCACTGCTTGGTCCTAACATCTCTAGCAGCCCTTATAGAATTAATAAGCTAAATACTGACGACTGAATGAGCTGAAGACTTCTGAACATCCAATTCCTATACAGCTAGTATGACCATGAAGACACCTGTAGATTCTCATGGATGTAGATTCTCATGGATGTAGATTCTCATGGATGTAGATTCTCATGGATGTAGATTCTCATGGATGTAGATTCTCATGGATGTAGATTCTCATGGATGTAGATTCTCATGGCTGTAGATTCTCATGGCTGTAGATTCTCATGGCTGTAGATTCTCATGGCTGTAGATTCTCATGGCTGTAGATTCTCATGGCTGTAGATTCTCATGGCTGTAGAATCTCATGGCTGTAGAATCACATGGCTGTAGAATCACATGGCTGTAGAATCACATGGCTGTAGAATCACATGGCTGTAGATTCTCATGGCTGTAGATTCTCATGGATGTAGATTCTCATGGATGTAGATTCTCATGGCTGTAGATTCTCATGGCTGTAGATTCTCATGGCTGTAGATTCTCATGGCTGTAGATTCTCATGGCTGTAGATTCTCATGGCTGTAGATTCTCATGGCTGTAGATTCTCATGGCTGTAGATTCTCATGGCTGTAGATTCTCATGGCTGTAGAATCTCATGGCTGTAGAATCTCATGGCTGTAGAATCTCATGGCTGTAGAATCTCATGGCTGTAGAATCTCATGGCTGTAGAATCTCATGGCTGTAGAATCTCATGGCTGTAGAATCACATGGCTGTAGAATCACATGGCTGTAGAATCACATGGCTGTAGAATCACATGGCTGTAGAATCACATGGCTGTAGATTCTCATGGCTGTAGAATCTCATGGCTGTAGAATCTCATGGCTGTAGAATCTCATGGCTGTAGAATCTCATGGCTGTAGAATCTCATGGCTGTAGATTCTCATGGCTGTAGATTCTCATGGATGTAGATTCTCATGGATGTAGATTCTCATGGATGTAGATTCTCATGGATGTAGAATCTCATGGATGTAGATTCTCATGGATGTAGAATCACATGGCTGTAGAATCACATGGATGTAGAATCTCATGGCTGTAGATTCTCATGGCTGTAGATTCTCATGGCTGTAGAATCTCATGGCTGTAGAATCTCATGGCTGTAGAATCTCATGGCTGTAGAATCTCATGGCTGTAGATTCTCATGGCTGTAGAATCTCATGGCTGTAGAATCTCATGGCTGTAGAATCTCATGGCTGTAGAATCTCATGGCTGTAGAATCTCATGGCTGTAGATTCTCATGGATGTAGATTCTCATGGATGTAGAATCTCATGGATGTAGAATCTCATGGATGTAGAATCTCATGGATGTAGAATCTCATGGATGTAGAATCTCATGGATGTAGAATCTCATGGATGTAGAATCTCATGGATGTAGAGTCTCATGGATGTAGAATCTCATGGATGTAGAGTCTCATGGATGTAGAGTCTCATGGATGTAGAGTCTCATGGATGTAGAGTCTCATGGATGTAGAATCATGAATGTAGAATCACATGGATGCAGAATCTCATGGATTTGTGCTCAATATACAAACAAGACACACAAGTTTTAACAAGTGCCAGTGACTTATGTGACAAAAGGAGGTAGTAAGGGACTTACTGTGCAGCAGACGACAAGGCCTCCTGGTGGGGAGAGAGTTTCTTGGAACATCCACAGCTCTAATAGACAGCACAACTTCTGGGATGGGTTTAAACAAAGTTTAGTGTTCAGGCCTCACCCACACTCTGCTTACTGAGAAGAAACAAATCTCCCCAGCAGTGACTGGGAAGATAAGCTGGCCACACCTAGGCTGCTCCACACTCTCTAGGCAGAATGTATAGTCCTAGTGTAGGCAGTCTGCTGTCACTCAGCGAATTCCTCAGTCCACACAGATCTGCATTGTGCTCTGTGGGGACACAAACACTTTACACATGGACACTATTAACCGCATGAATGCCAGGAGCGTACAGCGTGGATTTGACAGTATAATGTATGCTGTGGAACATCCGTATTAAAGGATCGAACAGTATAGAAGCTCATGTCTCCCTTCTGTGATCACGCCCATTACCCCTCCCTGTGTCCCTAACACCCACCTGCATAATCGTAAGAAGTAAATTACAGGTGAGGTGCGCAGAGTATTTGCATTCCTTCACCTGGTGTAAAAAAAATCCACAATACATAGGAATCAGTATCTTTATTACTTTCCTTCTTTTTTTCTGGTTTTGGTCACTAAAAAAAATGAAAGAATTAATAATATAAATATAAAAAAAATTGAAATATTGAAATTACAATAAAAAACTGGAAACCTAAAGCGAATTTGTGGTATAATGATTGCATCAGTTTGCTGTGTCTTTGCAGTTAAATGGTTTAATTGTCAATCACCAGCTCTGTTTGCTGTCAGTGAATGGAAATAATCTATATATCCAAAAGATGCAAACTTGTTCCATCAATCTTCTGACAAATAAATGATTTCTGGATCTTTAGCTTATAAAATATCCCCAGCTAAAAAGCAGGACTAGTCCTGCACCGATGTTTGACCTATGGATGGAAACAAAAGTGTTCTCCTCAACTGACAGCAAACAGAGATTTTGAAAGTGGTGAAAAATTAACCCCTTCACCCCCCCCCCCCACAAGCCTGTTTTCACCTTCCTGACCCAGCCAATTTTTTTAAAATTCTGACCATGACTGTGACGCGCCCACGGGTTCTTGGGGGTTTACTCGTCACCGGGTCGGGGTCGGTTTGGGTTGTCACAGCGGCCTGGCTCGGTTCTGTGACCCCGGCGGTGTCAATAAAGATGGGGATGATGGGAGTAGTTATTCGTGATGCTACCTGTGGTGTGCGGATAAATAATTTATACTAATATATATATGGCTAGTCCAGGGCGTCACATTACTTCAGTCAGTAAAGAACTTGAACTGCACCCTCTGTGTCGTCCCATCATTGCAGGCGCTCCCATCATCGTGCCCCTGCACCATAGGCGATTACTCCTAACATCCTCCCTGGGGCCTGAGCTCTGCCTGTGGAGAGCTGTACCATCCGAGGTGCATTATCATCCACCCCGGAGAAGACCTACTGCAGCGGCGGCTCCCAGATTTATCTTTATAAATAAAAAACAAAATAGAAAGCAATCAAAAAATATTATGTAGCCTAAAATAGTACCAATAAAAGATCCGTCATCCCGCAGAAAACAAGCCCTCACACAAGCATAATAATAAAAAAATCTATGCTTTTAGAGTTCAGTGATGCAAAAATCTTTATTTTGTAAAAAAGCGTTTTTAGCGTGATAGTCACACAACCTAAAAAAAAATATATACGGATCTTTTATTGGTACTATTTTAGGCTACATAATATTTTTTGATTGCTTTCTATTTTGTTTTTTTTATGAAACAGAATCAAAATCAAACAGCAAGTCAAGATTTTTTTTTTTTTAATGCCATTTACTGTGTTGTAAAAGTAATAAGAACATTATTCTTCGGGTCAGTACAATTATAACAATACTACATTTATATAGTTTTTTTTGTTTTGCTGCTTTTACACCATCAAAACTATTTTATAGAAAAAATAATATTTTTTACATTGCTGTATTATGAGAGCTGTACATTTTTTATTTTTTGCTGATGGAGCTGTATGGCAGCCTGTTGGGACAAAATGACATTTTTAGTGTTATCATTTTTATTTATATATGAATTTTTGATCACTTTATTCCACTTTTTCGGCAGCTGTATGGTGAAAAGACAATTTTTTGCTGCGTTTTTTATTTTTCACATGTTCACTTAAAGGGTTAACTAGTATGGAAGTTAACTGTCAGCTATTATCTGTAGTGGTGCTTTTAATCTAAGGTTTCTGCCTCCGGTCCTATGCTCACCTAATGCCATCTTCCCCATTTTTTGGCGATGCTCCAGCCCCTTGGTGCCATCTTGTGACCGCAACTTCTGACTGGCTGGAAGTGACAAGTTACATCACAAGCTCTAAATGCATTTCTATGAGAGCCAGAACGAGGCTCTCATAGACTTGCATTGAAGAGTGACCTACAGCGTGCTCCATGAAACATTGGAGTAGCTGGCAGGTCACAAACTGACGGAGATTAACAGAGGGTGAGTAAAGCGGGCTTTACACGCTACGATTTCGCTACAGCGATCTCGTTGGGGTCACGGATTTTGTGACGCACATCCGGCCGCTGTAGCGATGTCGTAGCGTGTGACTCCTAGGAGCGATTTTGGATCGTTGCAAAAACGTCCAAAATTGCTCCTCGTTGACATGGGGGTCCGCTGCCAGTTATCACTGCTGTCGCAGGGGCGGAGTTGTTCCTCGTTCCTGCGGCAGTGCACATCGCTACATGTGACGCCGCAGAAACGAGGAACATCTCCTTACCTGCCTCCGGCCACAATGCGGAAGGAAGGAGGTGGGCGGGATTTTACGTCCCACTCATCTCCGCCCCTCCGCTTTCATTGGGCGGCCGCTTAGTGATGTCGCTGTGACGCCGAACGGACCGCCCCCTTAGAAAGGAGGTGGTACGCCAGTCACAGCGACGTCGCTATACAGGTAAGTATGTGTGATGGGGGTGCCAGATTTTGTGTGCGACGGGCAGCGATATGCCCGTTTCGCACAAACGATGGGGGTGGGTCGCATGCTAGCGATATCGGGCCGGATATCGCAGCATGTAAAGCCACCCTAAGAGTAAAAGCAGGTTAAATAATTCATAAAAATTGCCAGAGTGGTGCTTGAAGCTGTGATGGGGATAGGGAGGGGAAAGTCCTGTTTTGTGGAGTAATCTCACATGTCTAACAGGTCGAAACTTCCAAAGAAACAACAAAAAAGTGCATTGTGAAGGGGCTCAGTATTCTGCACTGACTCTACCTCCACAATCACATTTGCTCTATAACCCAGTTAACAACTACAAGTTTCGTCTACTTTATACATTCCTTGTACATAATAAAATACATTTGCATTTTAATGAGAGTATTGCTGAGACATATGTGTGTTTGCCTTTGCCATAATGAGATGTTAGCAATGGGTGTGGGAAAGGCAGAAGAGGAAGGCATTAGTTCTGGAGAAAATACAATGAGAGTTATATATAGACCATTGCCTGTCAGTAAAGAGGAATATAAGTAGCTGTATGCTTCATACATGGTTTTCAGATTTAGATACTATTTTAGTTGATATGACGCGCCCACGCGGTCCCAAGGGTTACTTGTCACCAGGCCGGTGACGGTTTGGGATGTCAAAGCGGCCTGGCCCGCTTCCATGACCCCGTCGGTGTCAATAAAAAGGGAAGATGGGGATGATGATGGGAGTAGTAGTTATTCGTAACACCACCTGTGGTATGTGGCCAGGTATTAGCCGCCGCTGCGGGAGGCCTTCTCCAGGGTGGATGATAATGCAGATGGTATAGCTCTCCACAGGCAGAGCTTAGGCCCCGGGGAGGATGTGGGGAGGATGTGGGGAGTAGTAGTTCCCTCTAATGAAGGAGCGCGGGGCACGTGAAGGATCAGACGACACAACGGTTGCAGTTTAAGTTCTTTACTCACTGAGATGTCACCGCCCTTGGACTGCCAGACTCCGCTGTCATGGGCTCCAGCTGATCTCGGATAGTTTGGAGGTCAGAACCGGTGTTTCTTTCAGTGAGTTGTGTCGCCCTGGGCAAGCCAGGGGACACAGGTCACACACCACCACGCCCCACATCCCAGGTAGGCACACCTAAGCTGAACCAAAAATCCTTGTTGCCTTCCTCCAGAGGCTGATGATTCACACCAGGGGGTGGGCCAGGCGGTTGGCTCCGCCCACCGAGGAGATCACAGCTCTGGAGGCAGGAAGTACCAGGCAGATGAGTGGAGAGATTAGCCCAGGCAGGGCAAGAGTGAAGTCTAGCTGAGGGCTAAAGTAAACAGCTAAGTGAAAGTAAAGAAAGAAAAGTGGTAAAGGAGGAAAGCAAGAGTGGTGACAGAGAGAGAAAAGCCTGAAGGTCCAGCTGTGTGCAGGACAGACCAGCAAGGTCAGCAACGGCGGTGACTGTCTGGAGGGGGACCGTTTGGACGTTCCTGGAAGGACCCCGTAGGCTGTGTGCCCGGAGGTCTGGAGCAGTGTTCCGAAGGACAGTCAGCACCAGGGCAGGGGCCTCTCGGACCCCGGCAAGGCTAGGAGTCGCCAAATTTGCCGAATCCGTCAGTGAAGGGGACGTAGATCCCCCAACAACCAAGTCCCGATTGAAGGCAACAGCTCAACCTGTACAACAGAGACACCGCCACTGCCAGGGCACCAGTCTCTGAGGGCCAGCGCGTGCAGGCAAAGTGTAGTGCTCCTCCGGCCCAGCTTGAAGCCGGGGAGTGGGTTACCGGTGGGGACCCATCGCAACCAACAAGGACACAAAGGTGCAAGGAAGAGGGACATCACCGTCACCTACCGGGTGAGCAAGTGCAGCCGTCCGTGGGACCGTCTTACCAGCCGTTTGGTTTACCGTAAAAACTGTGTCCACGTGTCAGGCTGAGTGAGTACCACAGTGCCGCAAGGCACAGCGCTGCCCCCGCGTCCCTGCGCCCACCAGGCCCTGCACCTCCCAAGCCATCACCGGGCCCCGGGATCACCAACCCCTACCCACGGAGGGGCAACACAACACCTAGCTGCTCCACATCACCATCCCCGGGATCCCCGTATTGCGCAGCGGTGGTGTTACAAATCACCACAACCGTGGGTGGCGTCACGGACATTATCCCAACACCCCAAACCCCCTTTCACTCACGGGCGAGGAGTGCTGCTCGAGAAACCCCCGGGCTCCGGCCCACAGCTCGAGCCACCACTGAGCAAAGACGGCCGCCGGACCCGAGCAGAAGGGGTGAGCGCGGTGTGCTGACACCCTCCTCCCCGCCCGCGACAACTTGGCGTCACGAACAGGATCCTACCGCTCTGCCGTCAGGTAGAGGTGCGCCTTGTTACCGCCGGAGGTATCCGGCAGGAAAATTCCAGAAGCCTCTATCTTTGGCGCGAAAAGTTCCCGCTCGAGCGTCTTCTCGAGTAGTAGAGGCGCGAAGGCCAAAACCCCGCCCCGAGAAAGGAGGGGCCGGAAAGAGCTAAGGGGGACGCGATGGCGGCTGGACGCATGTAGCTGCAGCTATAAAAGCAGGGACGCCAGGACTCTGCAACAGTATTGGGTTCCTGGAAGGCACGACTGCCAAAATGTACCACCCTACTCCCAACGAGGAAGCCCCCGCGCCCGGCACGGCGACGTGGTTGAGGGACCGGACCGTCCCGCTGAGTAACCGTCTGCAAGCACATATGCAACTCCTCCTGGAAGAGTGGGAGACCGACATGGCGGACGTGGTGGCTGCTATGTGGAGACGCGAGGCAGAAGAGGATTTGGAGGAGCGGGTAAGCGACCCACGCCCCTGTATTCCTGAAGGATCGGCCGCTGCGGCTGAGGGGCCCGGCCGGCTTCCGCTCACCCTGCCTCTCTCCCCGCTATCCGTAATAGCTGCTGCCGCCCCGCCATTAGGCCCGCTACCTGCCCCATCGGTAGCGATACCCTGCCCAGCCGCTTCGGCGGACCAGCCGGCTGCAGACGTTCAAGACGGCCCTGAAGTGCACCAAGGGGAACCGCTAGAACCACGGCCCCTTAACAGCGTGGTGCCTGAAGTCCCAGTAGAGACTGTGCCAGACCCTGAGCCCGGAACCGTGGCCTGGATGAAGGCCCGGGTGATTCAGTTCCACCGGCGTCAGCAGGGACAACTCCTCCGGATGATGGAGCAGTGGACCAACGAGGTGGAGATGCTGATTACAACTGTCCCGGTGTACGGAGAGGGAACCGATGTAACAGAGTCGATTGGTGACCCACGTCCCTATGTCCTCCCAGGACCGGCCGCTGCGGCTGAGGGGCCCGGCCTAGTCTCGGCCTATGCATCACCCTTGCCGCTACTTATGGGGCGCCTCAGTGTAGACTCGCCTGGTCTGCTATTCCGCGTTACTGCCGAGGGATCTGAAGTGTTGGATGTTGGAGAGCAGGAGGCTGCGGCAGCTGGCGGTAACCCGCCTGACGCAGGAACAAGAGATGACGACTCCTGCCCCAGCTTCGGGTCCGCTGTTGCAGTTGAAGGAGCAAGTGAGCGTTCCCGCTATGTGGGAGACCCCGTGGTTTACCATACCCCGCGTACCGGTGGAAATGGGTACCGGGTACCTCTGTCACAGCAGGCATGTCAGTGCATGTTTGATGTGTTGGTGTCAGAGGATGGGTCCGCCTTAGCAGAGCAACCGGAGTAGGGCAGCGGATGCCCGCAGCACCTTCCTCGTTGGGACCACCTGAGTGTTTGTTTGAAAAGTTTAAAAGTTTAAAGAATGATAAGAAGACATGATTACCGAAGTTCACCTGATTTGCTTTGTGATTGAACCGGCCGGAGCCGGCACCGTTGTCCCTGTGGGGACCGTTGAAAAGTTTTGCATGGGAACTATCCATGGACAAGCCCGTGAACTTGCAGGGCAACCACAGACGTTAGTGGCTTGTAAATATGTTGTTTACCGTTACCGTTTTCCGCAGGCCGCCTCCGGAGAGGCAGGTTGGAGGGAGGGCCCTGAGCAGAGCAGGCTAGGGCCCAGCCACCAAAGGAACCGGTGGCTACCCTCTGGAGGGCAAGGACAGATCCCGCTCGGGTACCGTGTGCTGGACTGTGGGTCAAGGGGTGCTGCCTGGGCTTTAGGGGCAGCATCAGGGCCAGGTTTATTTGGGTGGGAGAGAGCGGAAACCGTAACCGTAAACCGTTGCAACGTTAAAGTAAATGTGCCTCCCGTAAGGGAAGATTATTATTAAAAATGTAAATATGTTATGTTTAACCCTGTTATCCCCTTTTTACAGAAAATAAAACCGGTGTTGGACGGCAGCCCGCGGACGGTCTGCATTTTGCTAAGGGGGAATGTGTCGCCCTGGGCAAGCCAGGGGACACAGGTCACACACCACCACACCCCACATCCCAGGTAGGCACACCTAAGCTGAACCAAAAATCCTTGTTGCCTTCCTCCAGAGGCTGATGATTCACACCAGGGGGTGGGCCAGGCGGTTGGCTCCGCCCACCGAGGAGATCACAGCTCTGGAGGCAGGAAGTACCAGGCAGATGAGTGGAGAGATTAGCCCAGGCAGGGCAAGAGTGAAGTCTAGCTGAGGGCTAAGGTAAACAGCTAAGTGAAAGTAAAGAAAGAAAAGTGGTAAAGGAGGAAAGCAAGAGTGGTGACAGAGAGAGAAAAGCCTGAAGGTCCAGCTGTGTGCAGGACAGACCAGCAAGGTCAGCAACGGCGGTGACTGTCTGGAGGGGGACCGTTTGGACGTTCCTGGAAGGACCCCGTAGGCTGTGTGCCCGGTGGTCTGGAGCAGTGTTCCGAAGGACAGTCAGCACCAGGGCAGGGGCCTCTCGGACCCCGGCAAGGCTAGGAGTCGCCAAATTTGCCGAATCCGTCAGTGAAGGGGACGTAGATCCCCCAACAACCAAGTCCCGATTGAAGGCAACAGCTCAACCTGTACAACAGAGACACCGCCACCGCCAGGGCACCAGTCTCTGAGGGCCAGCGCCTGCAGGCAAAGTGTAGTGCTCCTCCGGCCCAGCTTGAAGCCGGGGAGCGGGTTACCGGTGGGGACCCATCGCAACCAACAAGGACACAAAGGTGCAAGGAAGAGGGACATCACCGTCACCTACCGGGTGAGCAAGTGCAGCCGTCCGTGGGACCGTCTTACCAGCCGTTTGGTTTACCGTAAAAACTGTGTCCACGTGTCAGGCTGAGTGAGTACCACAGTGCCGCAAGGCACAGCGCTGCCCCCGCGTCCCTGCGCCCACCAGGCCCTGCACCTCCCAAGCCATCACCGGGCCCCGGGATCACCAACCCCTACCCACGGAGGGGCAACACAACACCTAGCTGCTCCACATCACCATCCCTGGGATCCCCGTATTGCGCAGCGGTGGTGTTACAAATCACCACAACCGTGGGTGGCGTCACGGACATTATCCCAACACCCCAAACCCCCTTTCACTCACGGGCGAGGAGTGCCGCTCGAGAAACCCCCGGGATCCGGCCCACAGCTCGAGCCACCACTGAGCAAAGACGGCCGCCGGACCCGAGCAGAAGGGGTGAGCGCGGTGTGCTGACACCCTCCTCCTTGCCCGCGACAGAGTCCTTCCTCCCTGCGCCGTGTTATGTGAGTCCCTACAGACCTGAGTCCTGAGGGTTGTTCTGTTCCCCGTCTCGTATAGCAGGCAACGTGATGCCGTAGATGGAGCCACCCTATGGTCACGACTCCTGGCTCTATATGCTGCTTTGCCCCGGGCACTGTGTGTGGGCCAGAAGACTTTAAATCCTCTGCCCGGCGGATTCTGCTGGTGGGACTTGCACTGCCCACCAGCCTAGGGCTTCACACCCTGAATTGGGCGCCGGTCCTGAGGGAGCTATTAGCTCTCCCATCAGCGACCGTGTCCTCCTGTGTCTCACTTGTTTCCTGTCCTGGACTAAACTGCTCGTTAGTGTGTGTCGCCTTGCTCCCTAGTGAGTGTCTTGCTCCTCCCCCCCGTGTTCCTGAACTAGTGAGCAGAGGGTCCTCTACATTAGTGATGGCCATTCTCCAATGTCTTTACCCTAGCCCAGTTCCAGTAGAGGGCATCTAACTGTGTGTTTTGGTGGATTGTGATGGTGGTGGTGGCTATGACCTTCTCCGTATCCGAGATGAATACTGCACCTCTGGTGAGGTGCAGTACCCTGTGGCGACTGAACCCTCAGGGGCGCCACAGATACTTATGTCTATTTGCTTACTGTGAAACTAATTTCAACACGAGATAAGAGTACAATGGACATGGGGGCCATCTTTTTACAAAATCTACGAGCTGGCTGTCAGTTTAACAACCATCAAGGAGAATAACCAAATCCCAAAGACTAGGCCACCACATAAAGCAGACTGATGGTGCCCCCATATGGTCATCCACAGGGCAAAATGTGCCCCATTATCAGACTTATTCCAAATATTCCTTATTTTAAAGATAACCTGACAGCTGACAAATCATGCCTGAAATACATGCTGCATGTATGAGACACTTGCTTTATCCTTCCAGTGATTTTGCACCTTGATGCTCATCAGTCTGGTCTCTGTCTTGAAACCTACTTGAGGAATAACTTTTTAGGCTTAATTAACTCTGCTTTTCTGGTCATTAACATACATAGACACAGTATATACAGAAGGTAAAATAAGTATTGAATACGTTATCAAGTTTCTAAGTAAATATATTTCTAAAGGAGCTATTGACATGAATTTCTTGCAAGATCCCAGTAACAACACATCCAATCCACAAAGGCAAAGAAACCAAACCATAGATGTTCATAAATTTAGTGATGTGTAATAATGAGAAAAGACACAGGGAAAAATTATTGAACACTTTTGATGAAATTTAGTTATTACTTGATACAAATACCTTTGCTGGGGATTACAGCTTCAAGATGCCACCTGTATGAAGAAACTAATCGCATTCATTGCTCAGGTGTGATTTTGATCCATTCTTCCAAACAAACACTCTTCAATTCCTGAAAGTTCCAAGGGCTCCTTATATGAATTCTGAGCTTTAGCTCCTTCCACAAATTTTCTATACATTTTCTATTGCATTCAGGTCAGATGGCTGGGCCATTTTAGAAGTTTTATGTTCTTTCTCTAAAATCAATTGAGATTTCTTAGCTATGTGTTTTGGATCGTTGTCTTGCTGAAATGTCTACCCTTGCTTCATCTTCAGCATCCTGGTAAATAACAGGAAATTTTTATCAATAATATCTCGGTACATTTGTAGCGCCCAGGGAATGGGGTACTCGGTCCCAGGCAGACTCTGCATATGGGGGAATGTCACTTCTAGTGGCCGCTGCCCATTTCCGTGCCCTGGGCCCCTTTTGTCAATGGGAGGTATTTACAGGGGATGAAAGTTATTGTCATGTGATGCCACCTGCGGGTTGCGGTTAAGGATGGGAAACCGCCGTGGCTCAATGTGGGTACTCCCAGGGATGGTGGTAGTGGCAGCTGTGATGATAGGCCCTCCGCAGGTAGGGCTATGCCTGGAAGATGTGAGAGTGCAAAATGATGGAGACCACACCAGGTTGACTTTAACAGTCTCTACTCACATGGACCCTCGGTAGGCTGGTTCCAATCCCAAAAGTATCAGTGCCAAAGAAGTGACCCAGGTTGCTCTGACCCCATCACTCTCTTGTTAGTTGAGTCCCCGTAGCTTGAAGCGTTTGGGGGCCCTGACTGTCCCTTTTGGGGGTACAGTCTCATTCTTCGTACGGCGGGCAGCGCGGACCCTGCGGGGAGGTAAGTGTCCGAACCCCAATCCTAGTTTGCTGCTGATGCCCCCGGATGATTTGGTTCGGTGAAGTCCGTGAAGGTTTCAACACCATGCAGGTATTTATCAAACTGCTTAAAACTTGACATTTGACCTAGGCCCCTGTGCCCTGTTCGTGCTCCGGTCCCAGTGGTATCTCCGGTACCCATCCTGGCGACCTCTCTCCTGTGCCCCCGGGGGTCACCGTAACACAGACCCAGTGTCCGCACGTCCACACACTTCAACGTGCGCCGTCAGACTCTCCCTGACTACAGACTCAGACTCTCTAACTCCTCCCACCAAGCTGGCTAAACCCTTCTGTTAATCCTTCATGTCCGGTGTGGAGAGTTCACTAGGATTTGATTCGTGTTTTGGTGGTCAATGGCACTGTTACTCCAGGTCCCAGAGGATAGGTCCTGCATCCCCATGAGGATGCAGTTCCTTGTAGTGCCCTGATGTTGTCAGGGGCGCTACACATTTATCCATTCATCTGTCCTTCAATCATATGATGTTTTTCCAGTGCTCTATGCTGAAAATCAGCCCCACACCATGATGTTCCCCCCTCCAAACTTCATTGTAGCTATGGTATTTTTTGGGATTGTAAGCAGTGCCTTTTGGCTTCCAAACATAGTGTGTATTATGGCAGCCAAAGAGTTCCATTTAGGTCTTATCTGACCAGACTGCATTCTCCCAATGTTTCATAGGCTTGTCTAAATGTTGTTGAGCAAACTTGAAATGCGCTTTAACATACTTTTTGTTCAGCAAGGGATATTTGCTTGGTGAATCTCCATACAGGCCATGGAGATTGAGTGCATTACTTAGGGGGGCTTTACACACTGCAACATCACATCCGGAATATCGTCGGAGTCACGTCGTTAGTGACTTACATCCGGCGCCGGTAACGACATCGCAATGTGTAAATCCTAGATGCGCTGATAAACGATCGCAAAAGCATCGAAAATTGGTGATCTGTGTAGCGTCAGCCATTTTCATAATGTCGGGTCGACCACAGGTATGATGCTGTTTGTCGCTTCTGCAGCACCACACATCGCTGTGTGTAAACCCGCAGGAGCGACAAACATCTCCTTACCTGCGTCCCGACGGCAATGCGGAAGGGAGAAGGTGGGCGGGATGTTATGTCCCACTCATCTCCGCTCCTCTGCTTCTATTGGCCGGCAGATTAGTGACGTCGCGGTGATGTCGCTGTGACGCCGAACGCACCTCCCCCTTGAAGGAGGGATAGTTCGGCAGTCACAGCGATGTCGCAAAGCAGGTATGTGCATGTGAAGCTGCCATAGCGATAATGTTCGATAATGACGGGGGCAGGTACTATCGCGCTCGGCATCTCTAGCCAATGCTAGCGATGTCGCAACGTGCAAAGTACCCCTTAGGTTTCTATGAAACAATTGTACCTGCTAATTTCATGACTTTCTGTACATCTCCACAGGTGGTCCTTGGCTCTTGGACTTGATAATTGTTTTTGCTCCTCTGTCTGAAATCTGGCGGCGAGCACCTGGCTCTTGATGGTTTATGATACTTTCCATTTCCAGATTATTGCCTCACCATTGCTCACTGGAACCTTCAGTAGTTTAGAAATTATTCTATAACTAATGCCATCAGTATGTTTTGCATCAATAAGGCTGCTAAGGTCTTGAGACAGCTCGCTGGTGTTACACATCATGAGAAGTTTCTTGTTCTGCACTTTAGTAATTAGATACTATTTTTCGGCCATCATTTGAACCAGCTGATATTATTTTTCAGTAAGTGGCAGGATCGTTTTCTAATTACTGATAGATTTCAGCTGGTCTATGACTTTCCATGGCTATTCTCTTCATGTGTTCAATACTTTTTCTCTATGTCATTTCTCATTACATAAAAGTTAATTTATGGACATCTATGGTTGGATTTCCTTGCCTTTGTGGATTGGATGGGTTGTTACCGACATCAGGTAAGGACTTCATGTCAATAGCACCTTTAGGCCCCCTTCACACGTCCGTGAAACACGTGCGTGTTTGTTCCGTTTCCGTATATACCGGAGACACGGACAAACATGCACCAATGTTAATCTATGATTGTGGTCACACGTGCGTTATTTCATTATGTCCGTGTGTGCATGTCCGTGATCCGTATGTGTTTGCGTTTTGCACGGATGCATGTCCGTTATCTGCACGGAGCACGCACACGTGGACACAATGAAAGTCTATGGGTATGTGCACACAGGGCCGGCTCCAGGTTTTTGTGGGCCCTGGGCGGAAGAGTCCCGGTGGGCCCCATCCACACGCAGACACACACATACGTACACATACATATACATATTTAAAGACAAACTCACAAAAATACGTATAGAACTGACATATCTATACAGTCATATACACTGACATACATAGATACACATCATACATGCATACAGACACACACAACACAACTCTGCTAGATACATACATACAGACACACACAGCTCTGCTGGATACATACACACATAGCTCTGCTACATACACACATAGCTCTGCTACATACATACACAGCTCTGCTGGATACATACACACATAGCTCTGCTACATACATACACACATAGCTCTGCTACATACATACACACATAGCTCTGCTACATACATACACACATAGCTCTACTACATACATACACAGCTCTGCTGGATACATACACACATAGCTCTGCTACATACACTCATAGCTCTGCTACATACACACACAGCTCTGCTGGATACATACACACATAGCTCTGCTACATACATACACAGCTCTGCTGGATACATACACACATAGCTCTGCTACATACATACACACATAGCTCTGCTACATACATACACACATAGCTCTGCTACATACATACACACATAGCTCTGCTACATACATACACACATAGCTCTGCTACATACATACACACATAGCTCTGCTACATACATACACACATAGCTCTGCTACATACATAGACATAGCTCTGCTGCATACATACACACATAGCTCTGCTACATACATACACACATAGCTCTGCTACATACATACACACATAGCTCTGCTACATACATACACACATAGCTCTGCTACATACATACACACATAGCTCTGCTACATACATAGCTCTGCTACATACATACATGAATCTGCTACATACATACACACATAGCTCTGCTACATACATACACACATAGCTCTGCTACATACATACACACATAGCTCTGCTGCATACATACACACATAGCTCTGCTACATACATAGCTCTGCTACATACATACATACACATAGCTCTGCTACATACATACATGAATCTGCTACATACATACACATATAGCTCTGCTACATACATACACACATAGCTCTGCTACATACATACACACATAGCTCTGCTACATACATAGCTCTGCTACATACATACATGAATCTGCTACATACATACACACATAGCTCTGCTACATACATACATGAATCTGCTACATACATACACACATAGCTCTGCTACATACATACATGAATCTGCTACATACATACACATATAGCTCTGCTACATACATACAGACATAGCTCTGCTACATACATACACACATAGCTCTGCTACATACATACAGACACACACGTAGCTCTGTGGGGCCCACACACACAGCTCCAGGGGCCAGCACATACAGCACCGGGGGGCAGGGCATACACCTAAGGGGGGAGAAGCCCATACAGCTCCCCAGGGCCCATAAATCGGGGGCGGGGAGGGCACATACCTCTCAGGTCACGGTGGAGAGGGGGCCCACAAAGCGCCGGAGAGGGGGCCCACACAGCGCCGGAGAGGGGGCCCACACAGCGCCGGAGAGGGGGCCCACACAGCGCCGGAGAGGGGGCCCACACAGCGCCGGAGAGAAGAGCTGTGCTGGGGGTCGCTGGCTGGCACTGCAACTCCTTCATCTGTGGGACTGAGCAGGCCGGTCGGTAGCTCCGCCCACAGATGAAGTTCAAACCAGGAAGTCTGCGCGCCTTAAAGGGACGGCTCTGCAGATTCCTGCCGAGGACTGCGGAACTCGGCCCGGGGGCAGCAGAACTAAGGCGAGGGGGCCCCGGCCAAGGGGCACCAGAACTGACGAGGCCGAGTGGGCCCCCCCGGCTCTCCAGGGTCCCGGCATTTGCCCAGGTATGCCGCGTGCTGACGCCGGCCCTGTGTGCACACACGTTAGTAAACACGTATGCATCTACCTATAGTCCGTGTCCGTTTGGTGTTTTTATTTCTAGTGATGTCGGCCATTCTTCCTATTTCTGTGTATGTCGGTCAATCTCCCTGAGTCCGTCGGTCGGTCTCTCTGTCTCTCTGTCAGTCTCTCTGTCTGTCTGTCCCTCTCTCACAGTCTGTCGGTCAGTTTCCCCCCCTCTCTCATACTTACCGTTCCCCGATCACCGGCGCGGCGCTGCACTGCACTCACACTGCTGCGGCGGCTTTTACTATTTTGAAAAAGCCGGCCGCTCATTAAACAATCTCGTATTCCCTGCTTTCCCCGCCCACCGGCGCCTATGATTGGTTGCAGTGAGACATGCCCCCACGCTGAGTGACAGGTGTCTCACTGCACCCAATCACAGCAGCCGGTGGGCGTGTCTATACTGTGCAGTAAAATAAATAAATAAATAATTTAAAAAAACGGCGTGCGGTCCCCCCCAATTTCAATACCATCCAGATAAAGCCATACGGCTGCAGGCTGATATTCTCAGGATGGGGAGCTCCACGTTATGGGGAGCCCCCCACCCTAACAATATCAGTCAGCAGCCGCCCAGAATTGCCGCTTATGTGAAGCCCCACAGGTGTTGTAGTGTCGGTGCATTACCTTCAGGGACTCCACGTAGCTGGATCTCCGTCACTGGTAGGAAATCTTCTGTTAGGATTGTCGTGACGCCACTCTCAGTATTGCGGTCAGTGGGGACCGCCACTGCAGGTTAGGGGTGCCTGGGGCTGATGATATGTGCAGTCAGATGTAGTAGCCTCCTGAGAGTGAGGCATGCCCCAGGGTCCAGTGTAGATGCGTAGTACTACAAGTCGCAGAATGACTCACACAGGCAGAACTGTCTTTCAAGGGCTTTACTCACATTTGATGGCAGGGTGAGTAGCCCGGGCGTAGCTGAGATGAACCAGGTGGGAACCAGGTATCCTTCAGGCTGACTTTATGAGGGTGACTACCAACTCGCCTTCCTTAGCCCTTGGTGGTTTGGGGTGACCCCGACTTTGAGTCCCTATGGGGGTCACCCAGGGAAGTTGCTGAAACCTCACTCCCCCTTTTGGTTGCCGTTTGCTTGTTCCCCGGACCAGGCCACTCCAGCTGCTTGCCTCCTGTGACCTATGGGCCCTCACTGCGGTTACGTGGCTGCGGCTTTTGTGGTGTTGTGGTGTGGGCTTTGAGAGCCCCACACCGGCAGGTTTAGCAGAAGAAAGCTGGATCTATCTTCGCTTCGGGATCTGCCGCCCGGTTGGGCCTGGTGCTCTCTAGCAGTCTCCTTACTTCCCACTCCGTGCTTTCTCTCTAGCTGAAGCTGGCTTTCAGGTAGCACTCCTAGTTGACCGTTCTCCCCCGTCGGTAGCCACTGCGCGGGCGCTGTTAGACAGCAACAGCCCCACAGGTCTGCTCCTCACTGAGCCCTACGGAGTTCTCTGCTCTAACTGACTCACTGCCCCTCCTCTCCTGTTCTTGCCTACGCCACCTAGCAACCAGACTCTCTTACCACACCCCTTGAGAGGAGATGGAGGCTTTTGGCCCCCTCCACTATTCCAGTGAAGGTCAAGGCTTTTCCCCCTCCTGGGATCCCCAGGGGTCCTCTCATGGGTACATGTGTGAGAGCTGATTACTATGCGCCTGTGTTCCACACCCCTGTCAGCCTTCTGGATTACCTGTATTGTACTGTCCCCAGCATGGGTGCAGTACTCAGTGGTGCCTGACCAGGTCAGGGGCGCCACATTCCCCCTTAGTTATCACCAGCACGTCCTCGGGCTGCAAGACAACATTTTAAAATGCATAAAACATTAAAACATGTAAAACATTTTTAAAAGCACCAGGTACCATACATCACCACCCTCCACCCACAAGTCCGTTAACCCACCCAAAACCCTTTCACGTTGGCCGCGACTTCAGCCACTTCTGGCAGGATGTAGAGGCGGCTTACATGGGCTGGTGGTTTCAGGGTATACCTGGCCTGGTGGATCCGCGCCTTCAGCCTCTTCTGGCAGGATGCAGAGGCGGCCTCCACAGTTGGTGCTGACCAGGTACCCTCTTTGTGGTGGAGAGCCAGGCCCCATAAACAGGCATGCTCTCTGGTCGCAGGTGAGCCAAGGCCCTATATACGGACGGGCTCCTCCTGGTTGCAGACGAGCCAAGCCCCTAAACAGGCTGACTCTGGTGGTGGTGGTGCCCTTTTGGTGTAACTATTTACACTGCGAGAGTTTGTGGCTATAGCCAGTTCATAGCCTTAAGGTTTATTTCTCACAATAGTTTTTGTGGGCACATGCTTGAACTTTAAAACGTTGCAAAACAAACTTTTTCAAAACTTTAACTTTCTAACTGCTGAACTTCTTACTTTCCTTTACTCTTCCATACCAGGGCTTGGGCCTGTTGGGCTGCGGCACCTGCTGCTTTCTTGCTCTTTGTCGTCGTCTGAGGTAGTTTCGTCTGTAGGTTCCTTGTCTTTTCTTTCTTGATCTTCATCTGTGTCTTTATCTCTGTCTTTTCTTTCTTGTAGCATGGGGTGGCTGTAAGGTTTGCTGGTGCATAGTGCTACATCAAGCGCGTACAGTCCTCTTTCGCCTTCATGCATAGTGAATTGTACTGAATCCCCCATCTTTAGGTTTCTGCCAGGGTGTCCTCTAGGCAGATGCTCGCTCACATCTCTTCTGTTAACAAATATCCCTTCTTTGATACCAGGGGCTACAATAAAGCCATATCCGCTTTTCAAGTTAAAGTCCTCTACTACTCCTCTGCAAAGGGGTCCTCTAACCTGGGCTTGGGACCTTCTCAGTAACCTTTTCTCCTGTAGGTCTCTGGCTGTAACTTCTCTCTGCTCTGGAGACTGTGGTGCAGGGGACAGCGCTGTTCTGTTGCGACGCCTTGTCTTGCGGGCTGGATTCTGCGAAGTGCAGCTTACAAGCTCCCAGGTGAGACTTTTAGGCAGATCTTCGTCAGCGGACGGTGTCAGGTCTTCCTCATCCCAACGGGAATAGGGTAACATCTCCGGCTCTGAGTATTGCTCCACTGCCGGTGGCTCCGGAGTCAGCTCCTCAGCTTCCTGGCCTCCTCTCCCCCTTAGTGCTTCTGAGCACTCTGGTTGTGGTAGCGCTGGAGATGAGTGGTCCTCAGCTGGTCTGGGCGGTGGACTCTCTGGCGCGGCTGCAGGGGTTGCCTGAATCTCCTTGGGGGTATGCGGAGGGAGCAGATACCGATCCACCATCTCTTGTGGGAACTGGGCCTCTAGGTCAGCCTTCAGCTTCCAGTATTCGGGGTCCTCTCCTATCAGGGTCTTCCTAGCAGGGACCTCTTTGGACTGGGGAGCGGTGTCTGCTCTGGCCTTGCAGGCCGGGGTAAATGGTGATGCAATCTCTTTGCGGGCCGCGCCCTGTATGGCGGCGGCCTGGTCTTGGCGGGCCGCGCCCGGCATGGCGGCGGCCTGGTCTTGGCGGGCCGCGCCCGGCATGGCGGCGGCCTGGTCTTGGCGGGCCGCGCCCGGCATGGCGGCGGCCTGGATCGGCGTCGCAGCTGTGATGGAATCTGTGCAGGCTGGGCTGGGCGTCGCTGCAGGGACCGGGTCTTGGTGGGCCGAGCAGGGCATCGCTGCGGCGGCCGGGGCTTGGCGGGCCGCGCCTGGCGTGGCTGCGGCCTGGTTCAGCACCTCACTTGCGGCGCGGACGAGCGTTGCTGCGGCGGTGGGGTCTCGGCGGGCCGGGCCTAGCAGGGCGGTGGCCTGGGTCAGCGTTACGCCTGCGACGCGGATGAGGGTCGCGGTGGCAGCCGGTTCTTTGCGGGCCGGACTGGGCGTTGCTGCAGGGACCGGGTCTTGGTGGGCCGAGCAGGGCATCGCTGCGGCCGCTGGGGCTTGGAAGGCCGCACCTGGCGTGGCTGCGGCCTGCTTCAGCGTCGCCGCACCGGACGCCTCTTCGGGGACCGCGGGCGTGGCAGCAGGGGTCGGGGCACTTGCGCTGGCCGGGGCATCACTCGACTCACCCACCGGTGGCAGCATCGGGGTCTGCGTCATCGCCGTCCTGTCTGGCACTCGGCGCGCGGCTCTCCTTTCATAGGCCCGAACCGCCGCGGTCATCTCCAGCATTTCCATTCGTTCTTCCCGGATCTGCTCCACAACCCGGGTCTCCAGTCGGTCGCAGAACTGGGCCAGCTCCCGATACCACCAGGCAGCGGAGCCCGGTTCTGGATTTCTGCGGTCAGACGCCATTTCTTCTGCGCCCTCTTCTGCACGACTCTCCAGCTGTGGACTCGCCGTTGCCTCTAGTAGCAAGCTGTTCAGTTTCCGCTCTGCCTCTTTCAGCAGCTCCTCTCCCAGCAACAGGCTTGTGGCTCCCTTTCTGTCCCGACGTCTCTGGACGCTTCCGCTCTCTTCACAAGCGAGGTCAGAACTCTGCAGGGGATCTCTGGGTAGCCACACCTCTTCGTGGGCGGTAACTTCTCCCAGCGCGGGCTGCTGTTGTTTTTCAGCGCGCTTTTCATGGTGGCAATATGGCGGCGCTTCCAATTTTCCAAGCGGACCGCCCAGGCACATGGTCACCTGTCTGGACAGGTCTAGTCCTTATCCTGTTCGTGACGCCAGATGTGAAGCCCCACAGGTGTTGTAGTGTCGGTGCATTACCTTCAGGGACTCCACGTAGCTGGATCTCCGTCACTGGTAGGAAATCTTCTGTTAGGATTGTCGTGACGCCACTCTCAGTATTGCGGTCAGTGGGGACCGCCACTGCAGGTTAGGGGTGCCTGGGGCTGATGATATGTGCAGTCAGATGTAGTAGCCTCCTGAGAGTGAGGCATGCCCCAGGGTCCAGTGTAGATGCGTAGTACTACAAGTCGCAGAATGACTCACACAGGCAGAACTGTCTTTCAAGGGCTTTACTCACATTTGATGGCAGGGTGAGTAGCCCGGGCGTAGCTGAGATGAACCAGGTGGGAACCAGGTATCCTTCAGGCTGACTTTATGAGGGTGACTACCAACTCGCCTTCCTTAGCCCTTGGTGGTTTGGGGTGACCCCGACTTTGAGTCCCTATGGGGGTCACCCAGGGAAGTTGCTGAAACCTCACTCCCCCTTTTGGTTGCCGTTTGCTTGTTCCCCGGACCAGGCCACTCCAGCTGCTTGCCTCCTGTGACCTATGGGCCCTCACTGCGGTTACGTGGCTGCGGCTTTTGTGGTGTTGTGGTGTGGGCTTTGAGAGCCCCACACCGGCAGGTTTAGCAGAAGAAAGCTGGATCTATCTTCGCTTCGGGATCTGCCGCCCGGTTGGGCCTGGTGCTCTCTAGCAGTCTCCTTACTTCCCACTCCGTGCTTTCTCTCTAGCTGAAGCTGGCTTTCAGGTAGCACTCCTAGTTGACCGTTCTCCCCCGTCGGTAGCCACTGCGCGGGCGCTGTTAGACAGCAACAGCCCCACAGGTCTGCTCCTCACTGAGCCCTACGGAGTTCTCTGCTCTAACTGACTCACTGCCCCTCCTCTCCTGTTCTTGCCTACGCCACCTAGCAACCAGACTCTCTTACCACACCCCTTGAGAGGAGATGGAGGCTTTTGGCCCCCTCCACTATTCCAGTGAAGGTCAAGGCTTTTCCCCCTCCTGGGATCCCCAGGGGTCCTCTCATGGGTACATGTGTGAGAGCTGATTACTATGCGCCTGTGTTCCACACCCCTGTCAGCCTTCTGGATTACCTGTATTGTACTGTCCCCAGCATGGGTGCAGTACTCAGTGGTGCCTGACCAGGTCAGGGGCGCCACACTTACATTAGATGCGACAGTTCTGGGACAGTACCCGGCTCTTCCCGATTTGCCCTGGTGCTTTGGCAAATCGGAGTAATAAGGAGTTAATGGCAGCCCATAGCTGCCAATAAGTCCTAGATTAATCATGTCAGGCGTCTCCCCGAGATTCCTTTCATGATTAATCTGTAAATTACAGGAAATAAACACACACACCAGAAAAAATCCTTTATTAGAAATAAAAAACACAAACATATACCCTGGTTCAACAATTTAATCAGCCCGAAAAAGCTCTCCATGTCCGGCGGAATCCAGGATGGTCCAGCGTCGCATCCAGCTCTGCTGCATGGAGGTGACAGGAGCTGCAGCAGACACAGCCGCTCCTGTCAGCTCCGCGCAGCAAATGAAGACAGCCGCGCGATCAGCTGAGCTCTCACTGAGGTTACCGGCTGTCACTGGATCCAGCGTTGACAGCGGGTAACCTCAGTGACAGCTCAGCTGATCGCGCGGCACTCTTCATTTGCCGCGTGGAGCTGTCAGGAGCGGCGGTGTCTTCTGCTGCTCCTGTCACCTCCATGCAGCAGAGCTGGATGCGACGCTGGAGGTCCGTGGATTACACTGGACATGGAGGGCTTTTTCGGGCTGATTAAATTGTTGAACCAGGGTATATGTTTGTGTTTTTTATTTCTAATAAAGGATTTTTTCTGGTGTGTGTGTGTGTTTATTTACTGTAACTTACAGATTAATCATGAAAGGAATCTCGGGGAGACGCCTGACATGATTAATCTAGGATTTATTGGCAGCTATGGGCTCCCAATAACTCCTTATTACCCCGATTTGCCAACGCACCAGGGCAAATCGGGAAGAGCCGGGTACTGTCCCAGAACTGTCGCATCTAATGTATGCGGCAATTCTGGGCGACTGCTGACTGATATTGTTAGGGTGGGGGGCTCCCCATAACGTGGAGCTCCCCATCCTGAGAATACCAGCCTTCAGCCGTATGGCTTTATCTGGCTGGTATTGAAATTGGGGGGGTCCGCACGCCGTTTTTTTAAATAATTTATTTATTTATTTTACTGCACAGTATAGACACGCCCACCGGCTGCTGTGATTGGGTGCAGTGAGACACCTGTCACTCAGCGTGAGGGCGTGTCTCACTGCAACCAATCATAGGCGCCGGTGGGCGGGGAAAGCAGGGAATACGAGATTGTTTAATGAGCGGCCGGCTTTTTCAAAATAGTAAAAGCCGCCGCAGCAGTGTGAATGCCGTGCAGCGCCGGGGATCGGTGAGTATGAGAGAGGGGGGGAATCTTCAGTCACTCGAGGGATTAGCGGTCACCGGTGAATCCTTCACAGGTGACCGCTAATCAGTACTCGACACAGACAGAGCCGCGGTATGAGGATGAAGTCGGGTGAAGTTCACCCGAGTTCATTCTCATCGCGCAACTCTGTCGGCTGTCAGCCGACATTTATAAACGACATTGTGCATCACACACACGGGCATTCCACACGGACATTCCACACGGACATTCCACGTACACATACACGTTAATTCCACACGCACACACGGACATTCTACACACAAACACGGCTAGCATACGCAATTCACACAGATGCCACACGGACCTTAAAAACGGACACAAAAACGGGATACGGACCCGAAAAACGGCCCGTAACACACGTGCGTGTTTTTCACGGACGTGTGAAGGGGGCCTCAGAAATATATTTACTTAGAAAATGGGGTGATGTGTTCAATACTTATTTCACCCTTTGTTTATATCAGTTACAGTTAGGTCCAGAAATATTTGGATAGCGACACAAGTTTTAGCTGTTTACCAAAACATATTCAAGGTACAGTTATAAAATCAATATGGGCTTAAGGGTGTGCTCACACAAGCGTTGAAATCGGACGAGTGCAATGCGAGAAAATCTCGCATTGCACTCTGACCAATGTTAGTCAATGAGGGGGAGCAGTTGGTCAGCTTTTCTTGCATCCAGATTCTGGATGCAAGAAGAGTAGCAGCATGCTGCGATTTTTTGTGAGAGCCGTATCACTTGCACCCATTCAATTGAATGGGTGAAAGAGAAACATCGGACTACACTCGGATGTTATCCCATGTGCAGTGTGACATACGTAAAGGCAGAAAATGGAGGAGATGGAGGGGATTAACCCCTCCCTCTCCTCCGCAGCACCCGCCCTCTGCTTCACAGCTGTGACCCGATTGCAGGATAGGGTCACAGTCGCATGACACTCGGCTCATGCTCCCAGCAGAGCCTGAGCCGGGTGTCATTAACATATCGCATCCGATGCTCTCGCATCGGATGCCATATACGCTCGTGTGAGTCCAGCCTAAAGGGCAGACTCTCAGCTTTAATTTGAGGGTATTCACTGTGTTCAGAATTATTAGACAAATGAGTATTTTGATCACATGATAATTTTTATACATGTTGTCCTACTCCAATCTGTATAGGCTTGAGAGCCAACTACCAATTAAGTAAATCAGGTGATGTGCATCTCTGTAATGAGGAGGGGTGTAGTGTAATGACATCAACATCCTATATAAGGTGTGCTTAACTATTAGGCAACTTCCTTTCCTTTGGCAAAATGGGTCAGAAGAGAGATTTGACGAGCTCTGAAAAGTCCAAAATTGTGAGATGTCTTGCAGAGGGTTGCAGCAGTATTTAAATTGCCAAACTTTTGAAGCGTGATCACCAAACAATCAAACGTTGCATGGCAAATAGCCAACTAGGTCGCAAGAAAGCGTGTTGGGCAAAAAAAGGCGCAAAATAACTGCCCATGAATTTTGGAAAATCAAGCGTGAAGCTTTCATTATGCAATTTGCCACCAGTTTGGCCATATTTCAGAGCTGCAGCGTTACTGGAGTATCAAAAAGCACAAGGTGTGCCATACTCAGGGACATGGCCAGGTAAGGAAGGCTGAAAAACGACCACTTTTGAACAAGAAACATAAGATAAAACATTAAGACTGGGCCAAGAAATATCTTAAGACTGATTTTTCAAAGGTTTTATGGACTGATGAAATGAGAGTGACTCTTGATGGGCCCTATGGATGGCCCAGAGGCTGGATCAGTAAAGGGCAGAGAGCTGCTCTCCGACTCAGACGCCAGCAATGTGGAGGTAGGGTACTGGTATGGGCTGGTATCATCAAAGATGAACTTGTGGGACCTTTTCGGGTTGAGGATGGAGCAAAGCTCAACTCCCAGACCTACTGCCAGTTTCTGGAAAACAAGTTCTTCAAGCAGTGGTACAGGACGAAGTCGGTATCGTTCAAGACAAACATGATGTTCATGCAGGAAAATGCTCCATCACATGAATCCAACTACTCCACAGTGTGGCTGGCCAGTAAAGGTCTAAAAGATGAAAAATTAATGACATGGCCACCTTGTTCACCTGATCTGAACCCCATAGAGAACCTGTGGTCCCTCAAAATATGAGATGTACAGGGAGGGAAAACAGTACACCTCTCGGAACAGTGTCTGGTAGGCTGTGGTGGCTGCTGCATGCAATGTTGATCGTAAACAGATCAAGCAACTGACATAATCTATGAATGGTAGGCTGTTGAGTGTCATCATAAAGTAAGGTGGCTATATTGGTCACTAATTTTTTGGGGTTTTGCATGTCAGAAATGTTTATTTCTAAATTTTGTGCAGTTATATTGGTTTACCTGGTGAAAATAAGCAAGTGAGATGGGAATATATTTGGTTTTTATTATGTTGCCTAATAATTCTGCACAATAATAGTTACCCGCAAAAACATATCCTCCTAAGATAGCCAAATCAAAAAAATAGCCAAATCAAAAAAAAATCACTCCAACTTCCATAAATATTAAGATTTGATATTTATGATTCTTTTGGGTTGATTGAGAACATAGTTGTTGATCAATAATAAAAAATCCTCTAAAATGCATTTTGCCTAATAATTCTGCACACGGTGCAGTTGGAGTAAGGGTTTAGAAATTACAGGTCTTTAATATGTAGCTGCCTTTTTTTTATCAAGGGATCAAAAGTGATTAGATAATTATCTCAAAAGCTCTTTATTAGGAACATGGGCTATTCCCTCATTAGTCCATCATCAATTAAGAAGGTTAAAGGTCTTGAACTGGTGCGGCATTTGCATTTGGAAGCTGTTGCTGTACACCCACAACAAGCGCTGAAATAAGCTCTCAATGGAAGAGACGGAGACCATTATAATGCTGAAAAAAACAGAAGAAATCCATCAGGGATAGCAGAAATGTTAGGAGTAGACAAACCAGCAGTTTGTACATTCTTCAAAAAAATCAGGAAGGCCTGGACATCTATGGAAAAAAAACCGGGGTGGATGATCACAGATTCCTTTACGTGTTGAAGAAAAATCCCTTCCAACATCCATTCAAGTGAAGAACACTCTCCAGGAATTAGATGTTTTACCACAAAGAGAAGACTTCATGAGAGCAAATACAGAGGGTTAACCACTAGCCAATTATCAGTCTTAGAAATAGAAAGGCCAGAGTAGACTTTGCCAAAAACATTTAAAGAAGTCACCCAGTTCAGAAAAATCATTCTATGGACAGATGAAACTAAGAACAACCTGTACCAGAATGATGGAAGAAAAAATATGGAGAAGGCTTAGAACGGCTCATGATCCAAAGCACAAAACATTCTCAGTAAAACATGGTGGAAGCAGTGTGATGGCCAAGTATGCATGGCTTCCAGTGGCATCGGGTCACTAGTGTTTATTGATTATGTGACTGAAGAGAGAAGCAACCAGATGGATTCTGAAGTGTTAAGTGAGTTTTTCTGCTCAGATTCAACCAAATTCAGCAAGATTGATTGAACAGTGCTTCACAGTTGTCATGAGGGTACCACAATGGAGAGTGTTCCCTCCTAATTCTGGTGTCAGTAGATCGCAGCGCAGGGCTACATACACGCTCAGGTTAACACTAGAAGTCCCAGAGAGGGTTCATTTAACATTTCTACCTTTGGAACCCAGAGACAGGTCGAATGACCTGAAGGATTTCAGCTCACATCCTATAATCACCGTCTTTTGTTCTGTAATTAAGGCCATTACTGTCGCACCACAGGAAGTTGTTGTTTTCCATTGAGTTTAGCCATTTAGTTTCTAGTTAGTTCTATTCAGTTTGGACTAAAGGCCCAGTCACACACAACGACTTACCAGCGATCCCGAAAACGATGCGACCTGATAAGGATCGCCGGAGAGTCGCTGGGAGGTCGCTGGTGAGATGTCAAACAGTCAGACCTTACCAACGACGCAGTAACGATATAGGTCGCAGTAGCAATCTGTATAACGATCTCAGCAGTCACTGGGACCCTGTCATACAGTGTCAAACACAGTGATGTGTCCTGCCCAGCAGGACATAGCCTTTGAAGAATATGATCCAGACCACTCTGCAACGACTAGCAATCTCACAGCAGGGGCCTGATCACTGGTAGGTGTCACACATAACGAGTAGAGATGAGCGAACCGGTCGCGGTTCGGCTCAAGGTCGGTTCGCCGAACGGAGGTCCCGTTCAAGTTCGGTTCGTCGAACCGAACTCGAACTGCATAGGAAACAATGGCAGGCAATCACAAACACATAAAAACACCTAGAAAACACCCTCAAAGGTGTCCAAAAGGTGATAAACAACTCACAGCACAACAAAAACACATGGGAAAGTGACAAGGACATATACTCATGCGAAAACAAAAGAGCTGGACAAGGAAAAAGAGGAGGAGACACAGATATATGAGTATATGCAAGGAAACATCGATGCCATTACTGTGCAACTTGAGCCCTGCTCATTTTAGGCTTCCAATCTGGATAAATTGCCTGAGCTTGCCACGTACGCCTTGGGGATCTTGTCGTGTCCTGCAGCCAGCCTTCTCTCGGAACCTGTCTTCAGTGCTGCTGGGGGTCTGCTGGCAGATAAGCACACGTGTCTGTCCACTGACAATGTGGACATGGCTCTCAGAGGACTTTTCTTCCCCTGGGTCACCCAGGGGACGGGAAAGGCACGCGTATTTTTGAGAGTGCTTCATGCAAAGCATCTGTTTCATTTTGAAAAGGGGGATCAAGTGATGCCAGTCAAGTGGGGTGTGTATGGCCAAATTAGTGGAAACGAGGGAGACTGTGGTTGGAGTCCCCTCGCTTTTGAAAAAAGAACCAAGATGAACAAGTCATGGCTCTCAGAGGACTTTTCTTCCCCTGGGTCATCCAGGGGACGGGAAAGGCACGTGTACTTTTGAGAGTGCTTCATGCAAAGCATCTTTTTCATTTTGAAAAGGGGGGTTAAGTGATGCCAGTCAAGTGGGGTGTGTGTGGCCCAATTAGTGGCAACGAGGAAGACTGTGGTTGGCGTCCCCTCGCTGTGTTTCTAAAAGAACCAAGATGAACAAGTCATGGCTCTCAGAGGACTTTTCTTCCCCTGGGTCATCCAGGGGACGGGAAAGACGCGTATTTTTGAGAGTGCTTCATGCAAAGCATCTTTTTCTTTTTCAAAAGGGGGGTCAACTGATGCCAGTCAAGTGGGGTGTGTGTGGCCCAATTAGTGGCAACGAGGGAGACTGTGGTTGGAGTCCCCTCGCTGTGTTTCTAAAAGAACCAAGATGAACAAGTCATGGCTCTCAGAGGACTTTTCTTCCCCTGGGTCATCCAGGGGACGGGAAAGACACGCGTATTTTTGAGAGTGCTTCATGCAAAGCATCTTTTTCTTTTTCAAAAGGGGGGTCAACTGATGCCAGTCAAGTAGGGTGTGTGTGGCCCAATTAGTGGCAACGAGGGAGACTGTGGTTGGAGTCCCCTCGCTGTGTTTTACATGATTTTCAAAGGGCATGACATGCCTAAGAGGTTGAGTTTCATCATCTGCAACTTGTTGGCAACAGAAAGGCTGCCTTTACACCCTTTTGAGACCGAGGATTTTCGAGACCTTATGCCCATTGCAGTGCCTCAAGAGCCGATGGCCAGTCGTCACTCCTTCTCCAAGAAAGGCGTGCCCGCGCTACCACAGCAGGTCGCACACAACCTCACCGATTCCTTGAGAAACTCTGTGTGTGACAGGGTGCATTTAACCACATATACTTGGACCAGTAAGCATGGACAGGAGAGTTACATGTTGCTGACTGGGCACTGGGTAACTATGGTGAGAGATGGAGAAGGGTTTGCTGTACAAGTCTTGCCGTCCCCACGACTTGTGTGTCAATCCTTCCTCTGTATGTACAAGTTCCTCTACTGCTTCTGCCTCCTTAACCTCGTGTGGGTCCTCCACCTCGGCCCAAACCCTGTGTGGTCAGGCCACCCTTCCTTGTAACTGCGCCCAAGGAATCCCACACACCTCCTTACTATGCTGGCAGCAGAGCTCAAGGCCATCAGGCGGTCAAATGTTTACTTTGTAATGTAGGGGAAATGTGAGACACCGCTGAGGAATTGTGGACGGTTAGCTCTGGAGAGTGAGACCGAGTTTCATCAATGGTTGTCTACACTCAACCAGCAGTCAGGGAAGGTCGGGTGCGACAATGATGCAAACCAGTCTGCGACCCTTCTTCAGGGCAATGTGACACACGTGCCTTGTATGGCTCACGTGTTGAACCTGGTTGTCCAGCAATTTTTAGAACACTATCCCGGCCTACATGGCCTTCTGCAGAGGGCACGGTGTAACGCCTGCCTGGATCGACACACTCAGATGGGCTGTAAAGGATAGGCTAGAGGCAAGCCACTCACCAAGCTGGACACCCAGAACCCTGAAACCCTTTAACCCCTATACAGTGATTTGGAATTACACAGGGCCCAAGTTGATCAATACCTGTGGAAGGCTGCAGTTCCAGAGAATAGTAGTCAAGCAGGGTCAAAAACATTAATTGAGGAAGAGGAACAGAATGGGATGGCCAGGACTTAATCAGAAAACAAGCAGAGGTGAAATGCGGATCGGCCAACGAGGTACATAAACAGCAAGCAGGAAAAGTAGTCAGGTAACAAGCACACAAACTCGTAAAACTGAACTGGGGGTAACAGTAACAAGAGGTTCATAGCTTTGTCTGGCAGTGGTCTGCAGACAGGAGGGGCCTAAAAAAGGGTGTGGTGTCTTCCCATTGGTTGTAGCTGAATGATGGTACTTCATCTGTGAGATACCCACCACCTACATTCAGCCTGTGGTTCTGTATCTGTCAAGGTAACGCAACCCAGTGGGTGACCATAACCTGCGTCCACCTGCGCCGCAGGCATCGACTCCTTTCCCATCATCAGCACTATGCACGAAAGGAACACGTTGTCACCTGGCGACCGGAGTACAAATTGATTGAGTGGACTACGTTGGTGACTTAACAGCCGTGTGCGGCAATGATGCAAACCTGTCTGCGGCCCTTCGTCAGGGCAATGTGACACACGTGCCTTGTATGGCTCACGTGTTGAATCTGATTCTCCAGCAATTTTTAAAATACCATCCCGGCCTACATGGCCTTGTGCAGCCGGCACGCTGCTATGTGCTCACTTTCATCCTTCGCACCCAGCAGCTCAACAACTTTCATTGCTCCTGAAGTCTTAGGGTCTGGCGGGTAAACGCCTGAAATGCGATGTTCCGACACGCAGGAATTTGAATCTGCACATGTTTCAGCGTCTGTGGCAGCACTGCAGAGCCCTGCTGAAATATGATATGACGTATACCCTGGGCTAACTTGATCCAGAGGTGGTGCAGATCACGCTGCTGGAGTGGTGTCAGATCAAGGACCTATGCACCCTTCTACACAGTTTACAAGTATCGACGAAGATCTTTAGCACTGGCGATGCCATTCTCAGCGTGACAATTCTGGTCATCTACAAGATGGAGCACACTGTATGCATTATTCGGAGTCAGGTGTTGGTCCAAGAGGAAGGGGAGGAAGTACAGGAGGAGTCATATGCAGAAGGGATAATAAGATCTACAAGGTCCAGATGGTGAGCGGCACCTAGGCGGAAGTCAAGGGACGGTGGGGGAGAGGGATTAACAAGGGCGCATAGTATCAGCAAAAATTGTTGAGGAAGGTGCAGGAGCCCATGAAGAAATGGAGGACGAACTGGCGATGGGCATGGAAGACTCAGCAGATGAGTGAGAGCTTGCTCACATTTCGGTTGTGCGAGGTTGGGGGGAGAGGGCAGAGGAAGGAGGCACAATTCTCACCTCTCTGCCACCAACACACCAAGGACTTGGTCCTCCTGGATGCACAAGACACATGAGCGCCTTCTTGCTGCACTACCTACAACATGACCCTCGGATTGTACGAATTCGAAGTAATGCTAACTACTGGGTTGCCACACTGTTAGATCCCCGGTACAAGACAAAATTTGGCGAAATAATTCCTGCCATAGAAAGGGCCGCACGTATACAGGAGTATCTGCAGAAGGTGGTACGGATTCTTAGATCTTCTTTTCCAGTAAACACCAGTGCTGCACAGAGTGAATCTCAACGCTTTGTCATGGATAGGAGGAAATGGGCTTTTACTTGTCCACATCTGAGGGACCGAGGGCTGGCTGCTGGGCTGAGATGGCATTGAGTACGGTGTCCCTGCAGAGTTGCACTTTTGGTCATATACCAAATGAGTTGAAAAAGGACAAATGCTGGTGGAAAGGGGAACAGGTGTGTTGGAAAGGGGAAAAAAGTTTTTGTCCGTGGGTTTGTTGGTTAAGCAAAAGTAACATTTGATGAAGAAACACCATCTGTTACGGTGGGACTGGCAGATTTGGATAAGGTGGTATATACTATGTTACCGCTATATAACGAAAATTAATAAGAAAAGAAAGAGAAAGGTATATATCCCCATCAGCAGTCAATGTCCACCGTGCTCCCAGATGGAAAAGGAGAGGTTGGCAACTGGAAGGTTAGGTGGAGGATACAGATCTGTGTGGCTATGAATCTAATAGTTGCCTGAACCGAGTTAGACGCCACTCGGATCTTGAGACTGGGAGCCCTGTTAGCGTCACAGGGTCCACACGCCCACCCAGCCCAGGAACTCCCTGTTAACATCACAGGGTCCATTCAGTACGCTGACCGTGTGCATTGGGGCCACACCTGTGGACAGCAGGCGCATCAGCAGCAGCAGGCCTGTTAATGCCACTGGGCTGAACAAGCAGGACTTGTAGGACAGGAGCTGATCTTAACCGTTCTGCGTTACCAACTGTGGTGGCGGCCTGCATCGACGCCCTATCCCTGCCTACCTCTGGCCTAAAGCCGCAATGGGTTCAACACATGGAGGTGTGCTCTTTCAGAGCATAATAGAAGACTGCGCACCTCCTTGTTGGCTCCAGCCCGTTTTATAACCTGGGTCCGCCCAAAACCAGGGTGGACCACAATGCACCTCCTGGAGACAAAAGCAGAGTGACATGTCATGAGTGGCATAACTAGCGTCCTATTTGGAACCGCAACTTCAATAATGACCTCATGGCTGCCACGACACAAACACCTCACCAGTCATCGTCTGACCATCAATAATGAGGTGACAAGTCATAGGGGCGGGCCTCTGCAAGCCATTTGGGAGTGGCCTGGCCACATCGTCAGGACACCTGATGCCCTGTGGTCTATATGGGCCCCCCCACATCAGGGGCAGGGCCAAAGAGTTCATTACCGGACCTAGTTTCTGATGCAGTAAGTGCCTGAGCTTGGTCAGTTGCATGAAATACAGTCTCTGAAAAAAGACTATCAGCTTTAGCATGGTGTCTCGGCACAAAACAGGACTTAGACCCGACACGGAATGCAAGTACCTGTGCAAAGAGGCTTTGCACACTAAGTGTGGGAGCATGCGCTGTATCCCGAAATGAATGGCACAAATGAATGGCACAGTCAGGCTGAGCATACTCACTAGGCGAAACACTGTAGTTAG
This sequence comes from Anomaloglossus baeobatrachus, assembly GCF_048569485.1. Classification (NCBI taxonomy): domain Eukaryota; kingdom Metazoa; phylum Chordata; class Amphibia; order Anura; family Aromobatidae; genus Anomaloglossus; species Anomaloglossus baeobatrachus. The sequence continues at coordinate 80,429,737 of NC_134356.1, forward strand.
GCTGCAGCTGGGGTAAATCGGCACACGCATGCGCACTAGCTGCCTCTCCACACTTACACGTGGAGGAGAAATTGCTCTTCGGGTGTGGACTTGGAGATGCTGTCTATGAACAGAAAGAAAAGCTAAAGGAAGCCTCACTTTCTATCCCTCCGAATTATCAAATGCAGCAATGAATTCCCTGAGTTTGCTATAAAATTAGCGTATCAAAATGTGCATGAGGGTGTCCTGCACAGGTGCTAGAAATAGCTTGGCACCAGTGGGACAATAATGAAATACAACATCCAGTTCTATGATGCCACTAAATGGCAGTATTTTTTGCTATCATTATAGCTTATTAAAAACAGAGCAGGAGGGTGTCATGCAGAGGTGCTGCACATAGATTTGCACCAGTGGGGCACTAATGGAGTACAACAGCCACTTCTTGTATGCCACTAAGTTTACTCAATTTTTGGTATTATAATGTCTTACTAAGTAACAATGAGTTTGAGTGTGCAATGCAGGCAGAGGTGCTGCAAATATTTTTGCACTTGTGGGACGATACAGAAGTCCAACAGCCACGTTTAGGATGCCACTAAGTTCACTCAGTGTTTGCTAGTATAATGGCTTAGTAACAATGAGTTGGAGTGTGCAAAGGGCAGGAGGGTACAGTGGCAGGGTTGTGGGTCTCTGGGTAGAGGAAAGGAAGCCTGCCTTTCTATCCCTCCTAATGGGGAAATGCAGCGAGGAAATCCCTGACCTTAGCTACACAGACGCTGTCATCTTGTGTAGCTGTTAAACTCTGTTTTAAACTCTGTCACCTATGGCTCTGACCCTGCCGGTATGAGCCCTTAAAAGGACTGATAGAAAGGTCTATCCCTAAGCTGTCCAGCGCTGTGTATGGAGCGTATACAGCAGTATCGGCGATAGGAGCTGCGCCAGTGATGTCTGACACCAAGGACGCAGAAGGCAGATAATGGCGTGCTGGAGGAAAATGTCCGGTTTTTAATGCAGGGACATGTGACATGGACACCCTATCACACATGCCGTTGCTTCTCTGGCTAAAAGTCCACTTAGCTGTGTGTGTGTCTGGGATTGGCTGACATGCTGGCCCGCCCCACTACACGCGCGCGCTTAGGGAAGGAAGACATGGAAAAATAAAAAAAAAATGGCGATTGCCATTATCCATACAGCAGTGATCTGAATGCGCTGTTCCCGCACACTATACACTGAAATGTCATAATAGTGTGAGTCACAGAGTGACTTACACTATTACAGCGGAAAGCCAGCTAGGAATTAGCTGGTTTTTTTGCTGCTAGAACCGTTCTCGAACGTATCTAGAACTATCGAGCTTTAGCAAAAAAGCTCGAGTTCTAGTTCGATCTAGAACAGCCCCAAAATCACTCGAGCCGCGAACTGGAGAACCTCGAACCGCGAACCGCGCTCAACTCTAATAACGAGATCACTAACGGGATTGTTACTGCGTCACCAAACTGTGAGTCAGCAACGATCTCGTTAGCGATCTCGTTGTGTGTGACGGGGCCTTAAGGGTCATTTGACCCTCTTTCAGGACTTTAGGGAAGAGCTCGAAATTTCTGGGACTTCTTTAATACTGCTTGCTGTGCAGATTCTTCTTTATCTAGTGCTGCTAGGCTTAAGTAGTTTCTCTGTTTTTCTAAACTCTGGATGTAAGCTATAGCTAGCTGTTCTGTGTTGTTAATTTCCTCTGCCATAAAGACATCTTTCCCAGACCAGGTAATTGCTGGTGATGGCTTTTCCTTAGCTTGCCTCTAGAGAGAACCTGCGAGCTGTGGACCAGGATGTCATCTGTTACTGGAATCTGTTATTTGAAAGGTGAGTGGTGCTTTTCCCTTCCTTATTCCTTATATATATATATATATATATATATATATATATATATATATATATACATATAGTCATATGAAAAAGTTTGGGCAGCCCTATTAACGTTAACTTTTTTTCTTTATAACAATTTGGGTTTTTGCAACAGCTATTTCAGTTTCATATATCTAATAACTGATGGACTGAGTAATATTTCTGGATTGAAATGAGGTTTATTGTACTAACAGAAAATGTGCAATCCGCATTTAAACAAAATTTGACCGGTGCAAAAGTATGGGCACCCTTATCAATTTCTTGATTTGAACACTCCTAACTACTTTTTACTGACTTACTAAAGCACTAAATTAGTTTTGTAACCTCATTGAGCTTTGAACTTCATAGGCAGGTGTATCCATTCATGAGAAAAGGTATTTAAGGTGGCCACTTGCAAGTTGTTCTCCTATTTGAATCTCCTATGAAGAGTGGCATCATGGGCTCTCAAAACAACTCTCAAATGATCTGAAAACAAAGATTATTCAACATAGTTATACAGGGGAAAGATACAAAAAGTTGTCTCAGAGATTTAAACTGTCAGTTTCCACTGTGAGGAACATAGTAAGGAAATGGAAGAACACAGGTACAGTTCTTGTTAAGCCCAGAAGTGGCAGGCCAAGAAAAATATCAGAAAGGCAGAGAAGAAGAATGGTGAGAACAGTCAAGGACAATCCACAGACCACCTCCAAAGACCTGCAGCATCATCTTGCTGCAGATGGTGTCAACAATACAGTGCACGTTGCACAAAGAGAAGCTGTATGGGAGAGTGATGCAAAAGAAGCTGTTTCTGCAAGCACGCCACAAACAGTGTCGCCTGAGGTATGCAAAAGCACATTTGTATAAGCCAATTACATTTTGGAAGAAGGTCCTGTGGACTGATGAAACAAAGATTGAGTTGTTTGGTCATACAAAAAGGCGTTATGCATGGAGGCAAAAAAACACGGCATTCCAAGAAAAGCACTTGCTACCCACAGTAAAATTTGGTGAAGGTTCCATCATGCTTTGGGGCTGTGTGGCCAATGCCGGCATCGGGAATCTTGTTACAGTTGAGGGTCGCATGGATTCAACTCCGTATCAGCAGATTCTTGACAATAATGTGCAAGAATCAGTGACAAAGTTGAAGTTACGCAGGGGATGGATATTTCAGCAAGACAATGATCCAAAACACCGCTCCAAATCTACTCATGCATTCATGCAGAGGAACAATTACAATGTTCTGGAATGGCCATCCCTGTCCCCAGACCTGAATATCATTGAAAATCTGTGGGATGATTTGAAGCGTGCTGTCCATGCTCGGCGACCATCAAACTTAACTGAACTGGAATTGTTTTGTAAACAGGAATGGTCAAATATACCTTCATCCAGGATCCAGGAACCCATTAAAAGCTACAGGAAGCGACTAGAGGCTGTTATTTTTGCAAAAGGAGGATCTACAAAATATTAATGTCACTTTTATGTTGAGGTGCCCATACTTTTGCACCGGTCAAATTTGTTTAAATGCGGATTGCACATTTTCTGTTAGTATAATAAACCTTATTTCAATCCAGAAAGATTACTCAGTCCATCAGTTATTAGATATATGAAACTGAAATAGCTGTTGCAAAAACCCAAATTGTTATAAAGAAAAAAAGTTAACATCAATAGGGGTGCCCAAACTTTTTCATATGACTGTATATATATAATCTCAAAAACAAAAGGCTAAAAAAAAACAAAATGCAAGGACCAAAAAAGGGGTCTGTGGGAGTGATAATAGAAGTGACAAAAAGTAGGAGTAAGAAGAATAGACATTGATAATGAACGATTATTGCATGTGTGGTTCAATGGTGCAATCGCCAAACGCACGGTGGGCAAAGATAAAAAAGTGTGATGAGTGCTAAAAAACTGTTATGATAAATTGGAAAGGATATTGGGGGTTTGATTGCTTTGTTGTTATTATGAGGGGCTGCTGATAAGTCTTTTGCTTTGTGATCTCTTTTTGTTTCTTTGGTAATAAATGTTACATCACATGAAAGCCTTATGTGTCTAATATATATTTTTCAAAATTTTGTGTTTGTTGCTTATAGCAACAGTGTTCTACACACATGGGAAAACAAAATGGTGGAGTCTAATGTGATATTCACAGCAACTGAGAGCAGAGGAGTGAAAAAATTCTTGTTTCTGCAAGAAACGTCCGTGAAGGATATTCATGGTGATATGTCGCAGACATTGGGGGGATTAATTCCCTTCATATTCCACAGTTAAGAACTGGGTTGACAAATTTAAAAAGGGCCACTTCAGCACCAATGATGAGGAACGACCTGGACTACCGAGAGTGGTTGTTGTTTTGGAGATCGTCGATGCTGTGCACAACCTCATGCTAAAGCAATAGCAGACATCATGGGGATTTCCCGTTAACATGTTTGTGTCATTATCCATGATCATTTGGACATGAGGAAGCTATCTGCAAAGTGGCTCCCCAAATGTTTGACAACAGATCAGAGAAGCAAAGTGAGTGAAAACTTCCCGGTCCATTTGTCAGTTTTTCCTGATTGATAAGAACTTGCTGGATCGACTGGTCAGTATGGATGAGAGCGGGATTTGTATGATCCTAAAAACAAGGAGCAGTCAAAAGAGTGGAGGCACAGTGGTTCTCCTTATCCAAAGAAGTTCAGGGTGCAAACATCAGCCACTAAGGTGATGGTGTCTGTGATCTGGGATAAGGAGGGCGTGCTGCTAGTGGACTACCTTCAAAAGGGTTCCACAATAAATGCAAGGTATTACATTGAACTTTTGGACCAATTGAAGGCAGCTCTGAAAGCCAAAATGCGTGGCAAGCTGTCCAAAGGAATTTTGTTCTTGCACAAGCGACGGCAAAACTGGCAGAGCTGGGCTTCCAGCTGGTTGACCACCCACCTTATTCACCAGCTCTAGCTCCCTCCGACTATCATCTGTTTCCAAACCTCAAGAAACACCTCAAGAGTACCAAATTTCCACACCATTTCTGATGTCATGGCTGCTACGGATGCCTGGTTTGAGGCACAACTGAAATCCTTCTTTTTGCTAGGCCTACAGAACGTGGAATACCGATGTAAGAAGTGTGTTGACATCAGTGGAGAGTATGTGGAATAAATGTAAAGTTTCATCATCCAATCTTGTTTCTTTCTGGGTAAAGTCAAAGACTTATCAGAAGCCCCTCCTAACATTTCATAGAATTAATCACTAGAAGAACTAGTAATAGGGAGTAAAAAATGGAAATGCGGAGATAAAAGCTAACCAGAGACACTGAAAGTGACAGCCTGCCCATGGTTGCAGAGGAACCTCAGTTTGCAATTGCCAACAAATGATATCCCATATATGCTCGAGGGAAAATGCATCCAGAGATGCTGAAAGCCATGGTGGCCTGTTTAGGCTATTCAGGCTGTTCACAGTAGCAGAAGTAACATGCGGCCTGGCATCATGTTCAAAATGGCTCCTGGAATACTTTCATGTTCCTTCATAAAGTCAACCTAATAGAGTAGTCCTTGGTGTCTCCAGGCCAATATCCAACAAACATTGCTCGAGGAGCAAGCACTGTATTCGTGCTTCTAATGGACCCAAGGTACTGTTCACTTGCCTAGAAAAGTGAAGTGGACCAGCCACAGGCTCTTCACTACTGCCAATGGAGGTGGCAGCAGGTACACACACTGGTATGCAGCCGACAGAGGGCAGCCTCAGGGGATCTGTGATACCCTGGCAGCTGGCGCCACGGACACAGTACAGTCTCTGGTACTGGATCCGTCCAGAATGGATGGATGAATGGTTATGACAGCAGTGACCGGTATGGATATTTGCAGCAGCTGGTATCATAGTAGACAGTCTGTGTAGGTTGTCATAGCAGCAGCAGCAGCAGCAGATAAGGAGTGCACAGAAATAGAGGCTCAAATACAGCAGCGATAAAAGCACAGAGGACCTGAGAACTAGCAATATAACTAACTCGTTGCCCATCCACCTTCCTTAAGGGGAAGGTGCCTTAATTAGCTGAAACATCTCAGCTGGCCTGAGAGTTGCTTCCGTGTCAGAGTGCGCTGGCCCTTTAAGAAAAGGGGGGTGGCCACGCGCGCACCCTTCGGACAGAACCAGGAGACCTGTGAGGTGTACACAGGCTCTGAGAGACAACAGCATGTGTCTGGAATGGGTTAGCCACCGCAGGATAGCCGAACAGGTGAGAGAACCAACGTCCCCACAGGGAGAGGGAGGCAAAACAGCATGGGGTAATGAAAGACAAAAACAGGACTGATTGCTGAAGAGGATAGACCATTCAGACTTCTTTGTGGTCATGCTCTGCAACAAGACAGCCTTTGAGAGCTGTGGCGTGAGCTTAATGGATCATCTGTTGATGGATGTCTGTCTGATACCTTAATGTCTTGCAAATTATATTTTTATTTCTTTATTTTTCTTGCTTATATAGCATTATTAATTCCATAAGGCAGTTGTCGCGGGCGGAGGAGGGGACGCTGCGCTCAACCACTGCTCGGGTCCGGCTGCTGCTGCTGCTCGCTCGGTCGGTGGCTCAAGCAGTGGGCCGGATCCCGGGGACTCTAGCGGCGCTCCTCGCCCGTGAGTGAAAGGGGGGTGGTTTGGTTTAGGGATATTATCCGTGACGCCACCCACGGTTGTGGTGAGGTTGGGACACCACCGCTGCTCTGGACGGGGATCCCGGGAGCGATGACAGGGAGCAGCTTGGATGTTATTTCTCCCCTCCGTGAGTAGGGGGGTTGGTTGTCCTGGGGCCCGGTGAGGGTTAGGGATAGCAGGCGGGCTACGGGGCCTGGTGAGGTGCAGGGTCGCGGGGGCAGCGCGAGTGAGTGAGTGGTACTCACTCAGCCAGTAATTTACATGGAGTCTCTGGTCAAACAAACGGCTGGATGGACGGGTCCCTAAGGCGGCTGCGGTGTTTTTCCCCTGACCCCAGGTTGGTAGTGTAAGTCCTTTCCTGCACCTTCGTGTACGCACTTCCTGCGCTCCGGTTTCCAGTTGGCTCCCCGGTTCGGTACCGGTGGGCCACCGCCCAGCCCCGGCTACCTACGGTTCCACCAAGACTGTCTTCCCAGCTCCCGCAGACGGCCACTACCATCTGCCTCACTGGCTACACGAGAGACCTAGCCTCCAACCTAGGCCCCAGTCTGCGTCTGCCTCTCTGCAGACCTCCTATCTCTTCCTCTGCCTGGACTTGTCTGAGCTGGTTTTTGCCTCAGGCCAGCTAGACTCCTCGGTGGGCGTGCTTATCTGCTTGACTCCGCCCACCAGGTGTGTCTGTCTGAACCCGAGGGAAGAAATCAGGTCTCACTGGGGATGACTACTGCGAACTGCTGGGGGTGGGGGTGTGTGTGTGTTGTTACCTGTGGCCCTTGGCTTGTCAAGGGCGCCACATTCCCCCTTAGTAAAATGCAGACCGTCCGCGGGCTGCCTGTCCATCACCGGTTTTATTTTTCACAAACTGAAAAAGAATAAAACGTTTTTAAACATTTTCACACATGCTTTTTTTTTTTCATACAACTTCCCTTACGGGAGGCATATCACTTCAACCGTTGCAACAACAATACACTTTTAATAATAACAACGGAACGGGTCCTTCAGTCACCCACCCAAACAACCTGGCCCTGATGCTGCCCCTAGGAAGTGGGCAGCACCCCTTGACCCCAGTCCAAGAACGGGCCCAGATTCGTTAACGGGATGGGTGCTTCGCTGCCGTTGCGGCTGGGCGGACTGCCGGAGCCATCGTCATCTCCGTCGCTGCCAGGTGGACTGCCGGGGCCGTCATCATCAGCGGTGCGGCCGGGATGGAAGCCAGGACCGATGGCAGGGCGGTGACAAAGGTAAGGCCTGGGAACCCCAGATCTGGAGCCTCCCACACAGACGCTGCGAGCTCCGCTACCGGTGACAGGGGTAACGGGTCAGTCAGGGCGTTGGCCGCGGGCACGGGCACTGAGGTTTCAGCGGTGCCGGACGGACGGGACATCTCGTGCAGCAGTGCTCCAGGAACCAAATACTTGCAGAGTCCTGGCGTCCCTGCTTCCACAGCCGCAGTTCACATGCGACTAGACGCCATCCGTCTCCCTTAGTCTTTTTCCGGCTCCTCCTCTACAGGGGCGGGGTTTCGGCTTTCGCGCCTCCACTACTCGGGAAGACGCTCGAGTGGGGACTTTTCGCGCCCAAAATGGCGGCTTCTCAAAATTTTCGGCCGGACACCTCCGGCGGTCACAAGGCGCACCTCTACCAGATGGCAAAGCGGTAAGATCCTGTTCGTGATGCCAAGTTGTCGCGGGCGGAGGAGGGGACGCTCTGCACACCCACTGCTCGGGTCCGGCTGCTGCTGCTGCTCGCTCGGTCGGTGGCTCGAGCAGTGGGCCGGATCCCGGGGACTCGAGCGGTGCTCCTCGCCCGTGAGTGAAAGGGGGGTGGTTTGGTTTAGGGATATTGTCCGTGACGCCACCCACGGTTGTGGTGAGGTTGGGACACCACCGCTGCTCTGGACGGGGATCCCGGGAGCGATGACAGGGAGCAGCTTGGATGTTATTTCTCCCCTTCGTGGGTAGGGGGGTTGGTTGTCCTGGGGCCCGGTGAGGGTTAGGGATAGCAGGCGGGCTACGGGGCCTGGTGAGGTGCAGGGTCGCGGGGGCAGTGCGGTGCCGCACGGCACGGTGGTACTCACTCAGCCAGTAATTTACACGGAGTCTCTGATAAAACAAACGGCTGGATGGACGGGTCCCACAGGCGGCTGCGGTGTTTTTCCCCTGACCCCAGGTTGGTAGTGTAAGTCCTTTCCTGCACCTTCGTGTACGCTCTTCCTGCACTCCGGTTTCCAGCTGGCTCCCCGGTTCGGTACCGGTGGGCCGCCGCCCAGCCCTGGCTACCTACGGTTCCACCAAGACTGTCTTCCCGGCTCCCACAGACGGCCACTACCATCTGCCTCACTGGCTACACGAGGGACCTAGGCTCCAACCTAGGCCCCAGTCTGCGTCTGCCTCTCTGCAGACCTCCTCTCTCTTCCTCTGCCTGGACTTGTCTGAGCTGGTTTTTGCCTCAGGCCAGCTAGACTCCTTGGTGGGCGTGTCTATCTGCTTGACTCCGCCCACCAGGTGTGTCTGTCTGAACCCGAGGGAAGAAATCAGGTCTCACTGGGGATGACTGCTGTGAACTGCTGGGGGTGGGGGTGTGTGTGTGTTGTTACCTGTGACCCCTGGCTTGTCCAGGGCGCCACACATTGTAGCTATCACCATCACTGTACCTATTGGGGCTCATAATCTGAATTCCCGATCAGCATTTTTTTGTAGTGTGGGAGTAAATTGGAGTACCTGGAGAAAACCCACACAAGTACAGGAAGAGTGTCACAGGTAGATTTTAACAAACTTTGCCAACTGTGATGATGGCTTTGAGCTCTGTTCAGACTACAGATTCTGATACTTCGCCTGATAATTCCTCTGGTGTTTGTGATCTACGCAAGCATTATTGGGCATCAACCGGCTGAGTGCTGAGTTAGAGGCAGGTTAGCAGGAGTTAATCTCTTCTAGTCTGCTTGTTAGTCTCCTTTGATCATCTGCTGTGGGGAAACCAATCCCATCTGCTCCCCTCCTATATATGCTGGCCAGATCCTTCCACCTATGCCAGCTATAGTTTATCTTAGTCTGGATCACCACACATCCCCAAACTATCTATCTGGTGTGATACTTGTTGCTTTGTGTAGTTGTGGAGTTAACCCTTGTTGCCTTTTTTGTTGATACACTCCTGCTTTTGTTTTACTCCTGAGTTTCTTTGTCTACTCCTGTGTGTGCAGTGTGTCAGAATTTAGTTTTTTCCCTTATTTGTCTTATCTGTTTATCATCTCATACGAGATGGTAAACAGGGGGATACAAGAGTAGTATTTCTCAGGAGTATAGTAAAGTAGGGGACTCCGGCGTCTCCCCCATTAGGAGTAATCCAGAGGTGAGGGCTAGCCTAGGGCTACCTAGTGCAAGGGACAGCATATCCTGAAGTAACATTGTAGCGCCCCTGACCTGGTCAGGCACCACATGCTGGGTGAGTACAAACAGGTAATCCCAAAGGCTGAGTTTGGTGTGTACGCACAGGCACACTTTAACTAGATAACACACACACACATTAGAGGGGACCCCTGGGCAGACCCGGGAGGGGGCGTGGCCTCCACATCTCAGCTAGTGGTGTTGTAGGGAGACAGGAAGTTAGTTGTTGCAGTGGCAGTCAAGGGAAGAGGAGCTGGAGGAAGCCGAGTCTGAAGTGCAGACGCAGAAGAGTGGGAACACTAGTCAGACCCTGCACGTGTAGTGGCTGATGGCGGGGGAGTACATTACCACACAGTCAGTCTGAAAGACACCTGAAAAGAGAAAGCAGTAAGGAGTAGTGATGAGCGAGTACTAAAAAGCTCGGGTGCTCGAGGCTCGGGCCGAGCATCCCAAGATACTCGTGTACTCGGCCCAAGCACCGAGCCCAATGTTATCCTATGGGAGACCCGAGTATTTTTGTGAAATGACCCCCCGGCAGCATGTAGAAACCCTAAAAATGTCACAAAAGTCTCAGAAGAGTGCTCAAATGACATGGCAACAGCATGGGGAAGACTCCTTGAAGCATTTATCACTCAAAAGTCACAGCTGTGAACAATTTTGTCCGAGTTTTACGCCATTTTTACGGACTCACCAGAAAACCTTCCAAAATGACACCAAAATGAATTTTCATGGCGGAAATGTTAAGGGCACATACCCAATAGTGAGATAGAGCTGGTGTAGGTTACTTTTTGAGATTAATACATGAAAGATTTTACGTGAAAACCTTGTGTGGAACTCCGATGTCCAAAACGCACGTTTTGTGCTTTTTACTAACGATGTCGGTCATTTTTTTTTCATTCTATCTCCCGTCGGTCGGTCTCGCTCTGTCTGTCTCTCTCTGTCTTGTCTGTCCCCCTCTCACAGTCTGTCAGTCAGTCTCCCCCCTCTCTCTTACTTACCGTTCCCCGATCACCGGCGCGGCGCTGCACTGCTGTTCACTAAACTCCGGCGGCTTTTCCTCTTTTGAAAAAGCCGGCCGCTCATTAAACCATCTCGTATTCTCTACTTTCCTGCTTTTCGGCGCCTATGATTGGTTGCAGTGAGACACGCCCCCACACTGAGTGACAGCTGTCTCACTGCACCCAATCACAGCAGCCGGTGTGTGTGTATACTGTGCAGTGAAATAAATAATTAAATAATTAAAAAAAACGGCGTGCGGTCCCCCCAATTTTAATACCAGCCAGATAAAGCCATACGGCTGAAGGCTGGTATTCTCAGGATGGGGAGCTCCACGTTATGGGGAGCCCCCCACCCTAACAATATCAGTCAGCAGCCGCCCAGAATTGCCACATACATTAGATGCGACAGTTCTGGGACTGTACCCGGCTCTTCCCGATTTACCCTAGTGCGTTGGCAAATCGGGGTAATAAGGAGTTAATGGCAGCCCATAGCTGCCACTAAATCCTAGATTAATCATGTCAGGCGTCTCCCCGAGATTCCTTCCATGATTAATCTGTAAATTACAGTTAAAAAACACACACACCCGAAAAATCCTTTATTAGAAATAAAAAACACTAACAAAGTCCCTCATTACCAATTTATTAACCCCGACAAACCCTCCATGTCCGGCGTAATCCACGGACCTCCAGCGTCGCGTCCAGCTCTGCTGCATGCAGGTGACAGGAGCAGCAGAATACACCGCCGCTCCGGTCAGCTTGACTGGCTATTATCTCATTGGTTACAGACTGGTCATATGGCTTTGACGTCATGTCCTGTCCTAGGTCCTGTCATTGCACTCTCCGGTACACGGTGCACATTTGTGTATCGCCGTGTACCGGCGACATGCTCTAGCACACGGTCGACTCCCCGTTCCGTTAGGGACCGGCTGACACAGCCGGTCATTAACGGAGATCACCGTTGCCATAGCAACGCAGTTAGCGGTGACATTACCGCTAACCGCAGCTCCGGGAATTACATGATCGGAGCACCGTTGCTATGGTAACGCGTCTGTCAGCGTTACCGCTGTTACCGCTAACAGCCAGCAGCACTGATCACTCACTCCGTGAAGGCTGCACGGGAAGCAGCGTCTTCCCCCATGCAGCAGTGATGGAGCAAAGCTGCATTTGTTGAACGAGAAAGACAGAAGACCATGGATCGTGGAGGGCTGACAGGGGGTAATAAAGATGGAGTCTCTAATGTGTCTGTGTATTTATTTCTATTAAAGTATTTTTTCTCTGTGTGGTGTCTTTTTTTTAACCCTTTATTGGAGATTCTTAATGGCTGGGTCAAACGTGCCTGACATTAAGAATCTCTGGCTTAATACTAGCTAGTTAAACAAAGCTAGTATTAACTCATTATTACCCAACAAGCCACCCGGCTTCAGGGCTGTTGGAAGAGTTGGATAAAGCGCCAGATGATGGTGCTTCTATGAAAGTGCCATTTTCTGGGGCGGCTGCGGACTGCAATTCGCAGCAGAGGCGCCCAGAAACCTCGGGCTAACCTGTGCTGTGGATTCCAATCCCCAGCTGCCTAGTTGTACCTGGCTGGACACAAAAATGGGGCGAAGCCCACGTAATTTGTTTTTTAATTATTTCATGAAATAAGTGAAATAATAATAATAATTAAAAAAAAACGGGCTTCCCTATATTTTTGATTTCCAGCCGGGTACAAATAGGCAACTGGGGGTTGGAGGCAGCCCGTGGCTGCCTGCTGTACCTGGCTAGCATACAAAAATTGCAGTCTGCAGCCGCCTCAGAAAATGGCGCTTTCATAGAAGCGCCATCTTCTGGCGCTGTATCCAACTCTTCCAGCACCTGCCTGCTATACCTGGCTAGCATACAAAAATATGGCGAAGCTCACGTCCGTTTTTTGTAGTTTTTTGGCAAAAAAAATAAAAAATGCTTCCCTGGATTTTCCATTGCCAGTGAAGGTAACACCAAGCAGTGGGGGTTAGCAGCCAGTAGCTGCTTGGATTACCCTTAGCTAGCAATACAAGAAATGCAGCGGGAGCCCATATATAGTTTTTTTAATTATTTATTTAAATAACTAAAAACAAAATGGGCTTCCCTGTATTTTGATTGCTGGACATCACAGTGCTGTAAAAATAAATCTTTAAAAAAAATGACGTAGTGCTCCACGGTTTTTTTGATTCTCAGCGCAGATAAAGCAGACAGCTATGGGTTGCCACCCCCATCTGCCTGCCGGTACCTTGGTTGGCAATCAAAATACAGGGAAGCCCATTCATTTTTTCTATTTAAAAAATAGTTAAAAAAAAATGACATTGGGTCCCCCCATTTTCGATAGCCAGCTAGGGTAAAGCAGACGGCTGTAGCCTGAAAACCACAGCTGGCAGCTTTACCGTGGTTGGGGATCCAATGTGGAGGTCCCCCCAGGCTTTTTTTATAATTATTTTATAAATATTAATAATTACACAAAAAAAGTAGTGTCCCCCCCAAATTGGATCACCAGCCAAGGTAAAGCGGACAGCTGTGGTCTGGTATCCTCAGGGTGGGAAGGTCCATAGTTATTGGGCCTTCACAGCCTAAAAATAGCAGGCCGCAGGCAACCCAGACGTGGCGCATCCACTAGATGCGCCAATCCTGGCGCTTCACCCCAGCTCATCCCGTGCCCTGGTGCAGTGGCAAACGGGGTAATAAATCGGGTTGATACTAGCTGTAAAGTCACCTGAGATCAAGCCCAGCAGTTTGTGATGTCATGGCGTCTATTAGATACCCAACATCATAAACTGTCAATACTAACAAAAAAAAAAATCGACAAAAGAAATTTATTTGAAAAAACAGTCCCCAAAACATTTCCTCTTTCACCAATTTATTGTAAGAAAAAAAATAAAGGGGTCCCACGACGACTCTGGACCCTCTAGAATATGGGGGGAGACACTCAGGGAACATAGCCCCCATTTTCTAGAAGTGCAGACCCTTCATATGAGGAGTGTGGGTGCAATGTATCTGCACTCACTCTCCCCGGGTCCACAGCAGCAGAGTCCATGTCGTAATGGTTGCTACCAAAGCTGCAATGCCCTGCTCATGAGGTAAGGGCATGCCTAATCAGGAGAACTATTCTACATTTCCAAATATTGGTATTTGCTGATATTATTGCTATTCCACCTACTATATATTGGGGATAGGATCTTGGAGATGGAATACCCCTTTAAGTCCAGTTATCCAGCTGAATGAATACTTAACAACAGAGCTCGCTATTTAGATGTGTTTTCTTGTGGCGTATAACGGACTCTCATGTTTGGTAGTCGTTCAGCAGGGAAACTATAAAAGCAAATCCCTCCATTTGGAAATGTAGTATATAGCTCTCCTGATCAATTATGTTCCTTACCTCATGAGCAGGGCATTGCAGTAATAATAATAATTTATTCATTTATATAGCGTTATTAATTCCATAGCACTGTATATCTTTGGAGTGTGGGAGGAAACCCACGCAAACACGGGGAGAACATACAAACTCCTTGCAGATGGTGTCCTTGGTGAGAATTGAACCCAGGACCTCAGCGCTGCAAGACTGCAGTGCTAACCACTGAGCCACCGTGCTGCCCATTTAGCTTACAGATGCATAACCACCACTCACTGTGTCTGAACACAGGAAGCTGAGCTGACAGCCGCTCTGTGCATGCGGCAGCGTCTATTGTGAAGGAGAGGGCCGTGGGGGGATCAACGCTGCACAGGTACCGTGGGACACCGGGGAACACCGGTGGGGTTATAGGGGGTGACCTGGCAGGGCCTGGGGAGGAGTTTTCTGTCGCATGTGTCTTGGCACATGCGACAGAAATCAGAGGAGTAGGGTGAATGCGGCCGGCGCGCTGCTGTGTGCGCGGCCATTTGGATTTCTGGGAGGGTATCAGGGGGGGCACTTTGGCGACACCGGGGGACCGGAGGGGACCGGGGAGGAGATTTATCATGTTTGCTCATGCCAGATGGGAGATAAATAATTTTTTACCGGCGTTGTCATTTACTGTAACGTGATCATCGGTGTACGGTGTATACCTGTGATCACGTGAGCAGGGACCGGAAAAACCGTCCTGAATCATGATCTCCAGGGTCTCAGCTAGCCCTGAAACCCCGGAGATTTTCTGACGCTGGGGGGCGTTATTCACTTATTTCTGCCTGCTGTTTATAAACGGCAGTTCAGAATAAGGCTACATTAACACGACCGATCCATTTTTGCGGCCTGCAAAAAATAGTCCGTTTTTTTTCACGGGTGCATCCGTGTGGCATCCGTTTCCGTTCCGTAGACGGTCCGTATGTCATCTGTTTGTCATCCGTGTGCCTTCCGTTTTTTTGTGTAGTGCAAAAAAACGGAAGGAGGGAAAATACATAAATTTACCCAGGATCCATAGCTTCATCCTACATGAGGCGGTCACATGTTCACTCCAGTGCCATTTTCTACTGCTTTTCACAGCGTAGAGCGCTCTGGTGATTTTCTTGTGCTTGTGCACTTCATATCAGTCTTTTCTGTCATTATAATGGCAGAAAGACACATAATTTCCCACTCTCCTGCATTTTGTAATTTTGCACCCTTTGGTGCCTTTCATGTGGCACTAAGGGGTGCTTAGCTTTGTATTTAGCCAAAAAAATGAAAAAAAAAATGACGTAGGGTTCCCCCTATTTTTGTAGCCAGCTAGGGTAAAGCAGACGGCTGCAGCCTGTATACCACAGCTGGCAGCCTCACCTTGGCTGGTAATCCAAAACTGAGGGCACCCCACGCTGTTATTTTAAATTAAATAAATAATTTAAAAAAAAACCCACGTAGGGGTCCCCCCAAAATTGGATCACCAGCCAAGGTAAAGCAGACAGCTGGGGTCTGATATTCTCAGACTAGGGAGGTCAATGGTTATTGGACTCTCCCCAGCCTAAAAATAGCAGGCCGCAGCCGCCCCAGAAGTGGCGCATCCATTAGAAGTGCCAATCCTGATGCTTCGCCCCAGCTCATCCCATGCCCTGGTGCGGTGGCAAACGGGGTAATATATGGGGTTAATACCAGATGTGTAATGTCACCCGGCATCAAGCCCTGGGGTTGGTGAGGTCAGGCGTCTATCAGATACCCGACATCACCAACCCAGTCAGTAATAAAAAAAAATAGACGACAAACACATTTTTATTTGAAAAAACACTCCCCAATACATTCCCTCTTTAACCAATTTATTAGAAAGAAAAACAAATCCAGGTCTGGTGTAATCCAAGGGGTTGCCATGACGATCCACACTGTCCCAGTCAATGAAGAACAGGATGTTCCCCATTGGCTGGGAAAGCAGTGCAGTGACCTGAGCTAACATCAATGGGTCAGCCCAGGTCACTGCAGGGGATGACAAGTGCTGCTGTCAGCGAGGTACATTACCTGCGCTGATCTCCTGCACTGCTGACAGCACCTGTCACTGAGTTCAATGACCGCCGCCTTCACAGCCAAGTATCGCGAGCGGCCCGTGACGTCACTGCTAGTCAGTCTCGGGTCGGAAGTGAGAGAAGGTGATGTGACAAGTGGCGGCCATGGGCGGAGCCATGTGTGCTGGCGGCGGAGTGCGAAGTGGGTGGCACTGAGGATGTCAGTGTCGTGGACTGCTTGGCTGGGGACAGGTGAGTGTGAGTGTGTGTGTGTATGTGTGTGTGTGTGTACATGCCGCGTTCAGGAGGGGGCGGAGTGATCTGAGCGGGGAAGTGTGGGCTTCCTGCATGTAGCTAGGATAAACATCGGGTTACTAACCAAAGCGCTTTGCTTGGATACCCGATGTTTATCTTGGTTACCAGCTTCTGGAAGGCTGCCAGCGATGGCTCCTGCACACTGTAGCTGTAAAAAGCCCTGCTTTTTGCTGCTAGAACCGTTTTCGAACGTATCTAGAACTATCAAGCTTTAGCAAAAAGCTCGAGTTCTAGTTCGATCTAGAACAGCCCCCAAAATCACTCGAGCCGCGAACTGGAGAACCTTGAACCGCGAACCGCGCTCAACTCTAGTCCCTACAGAGAAGTCCCTGCAGTGTCCCGCAGGCAACTGCTGCGGCGCTGTGGTGGGCGACACAACATCGTGACAGAGAATATACAAACTCCTTCCAGATGTTCTACAACGTGAGATGAATCCAGCACCCGAATACTGCAAACCAACAGTACTAATCACTGAGCTTTATGGTGGTTGCATAGACATTGTTTGATGCCTTATGTTTGGTATATGCTGTATAACTTAACTTTTAGTACGAGTGAATCAATACATGCCATTCTTTAAATCTGATGAGACCTCATTTGCAATACCATGAATTAACTTGTCTATCCTTCCCTTCTCAATAAAAAAAAAGGACAAAGCATTAGGGCCCATTTTGGTACCTGGGGCTGTTCATACATGTACTTTAACAGATCCCTGTGTTTGTATTAATAAAATAAGTGCATGTTCTGATCTGTTATTGCAGGTCATACAAAGTCATTCAAGGCTATGGGATTCTTTTTCGAAAACTGATGGCACATGGAACAAAATTGGACAAAGTTGTCTCAATAATTGCTATTGAAGTTGCTTCTTTCCCAGTTTAGATTCATATAACAAAAATTAGGGTTACATATTGTTCACAGTGAACAAGTTGGAGGTTTTCTGCTCCAGTCTGAATGCTGTGTGATGGCCACTTCGAGCTCCACTCCATGGATCAGCAAGCCAAGAGTGCCATTAAAACGCCTTGCGGATATAAAACAGAATATCAAAATGATCAAAGTGGAACGGTTCCTATTTTCTAAGCACCCACAAAAGATGAAAGAATTTTGTGTTTTACTGTTGTTTATTATAAACACTGACGGAGAGAGAAATCTTCCCTGTAAAATAATAATGAATAGCGGTTTTGTACAGATAAAATTCAGTGGTCTATACAATTTAATTTTTTCCTCTGTCAAAAAGACTGGAATGAATTAAAGAAGGAGCGATATGTACAAGAATTACATTTGTCTCTTTCCATCTCTTCTAGTCCATAGAATAGAGATTAGTATAAAATAAAATCCTTACTGATAAAAATAGATTTTACAAGAGTAAATGAAAAGATGTCCCCAGTTAGAATGGCATCATTCCAGCGTCTATGGAAATGCAAGAGAATCTGTCACAAGATACAACTTCACTTTCCATGGAAGTCTAATTGTTTTCTCTTAAGATTGAACTGTAGTGCCGATGACCCTGCAGGGACGCCGACTTAAGCACCACCCTGGCTGGGTTGCTTCTGTGTTGTCCAGGGAAAGGGGTACTCAGTCCCGGCAGTTTACTACTGGGGAATGTCACTTTGGTGGCCGTTGCCCGGTACCGTGCCCTGGGTGCTTTTTTAAAATGGGGAGTATTAACAGGGGAGATTAAAGTCATTTGTGTGATGCCACCTGCTGGTTGCAGTTAAGATGGTGGAACCGCCGCTGCTGAGTTGATTATCTGTAGGGCTGGTGGTACTGGCAGCTGTGGTGGTAGGCCCTCCGCAGGTAGGGCTGAGCCCAGGAGATATATGATAGAGTAATGAGGGAGGCCACACCGTGGGTTGTAATTAACAGTCTCTACTCACTCTTGGATCCTCGGATGGCTGATTCAGGTCCCTGTACTTCCATTGCCAGTTGATGACTCGGTTGCTCTGTCCCCGGCACCCTCAGTATGGTTGGGTCCCCATAGAGTGGAGTGTTTGGAGCCTGATTGTCACTTTCTGTGGCAGTCTCGTTGTCCGTACGGCTGGCAGTGTGGACCCTGTAGGGCTGGTCTGTGTCCCGAACCCTGTTCCTTGCTTTACTGCTGGTGACCACGGGTCTGTGGATCAGTGAGGTCCGTGGAGGTCCCCTCACTGAGCAGGTATTTGCCAGGCCACATGAAAATGGCGTCTGACCTAGGGCCCTGTGCCCTGTCGGTGCTCTGGTCCCAGCGGTACTCAGGTGTACCTGCCTTGGTGACCACTCTCCTGTGCCCCTGGGTCATCGTTACATGACCCAGCTCTCAGGCACCTCTCCTCTCTACTTCTTACTCACTGCACTCCTACTTCTTACTACTGTCCCCTCCCACCAGGCTGTCTAGTCTCTCTGGTCTGGCTCCGCCCTCTAGGTGGCCATCCCCTTGTGTCCAACTAGCCAATTACCCCTGATGTGGAGTGGAAACTGTGATTTTAGTGTCGTAGGCGGAGGAGGGGACGCTGCGCTTTCCCACTGCTCGGGTCCGGCTGCTGCTGCCGCTGCTTGGTGGTGCCTCGAGCGGTGGGCCAGATCCCGGGGACTCAAGCGGCGTTCCTTGCCCATGAGTGAAAAGGGTGGGGATTGATTGTGGGGATTGGATATTGTCCGTGACGCCACCCACGGTTGTGGTGATATTGGTGACACCACCGCTGCTCTGGACGGGGATCCCGGGAGCGATGACAGGGAGCAGCCTGGATGTTAGTTCTCCCCTCCGTGGGTAGGGGGGGTTTGGTTGTCCCGGGGCCCGGTGATGGGGATAGGAATGGATGGCAGGCGGGTTACGGGGCCTGGTGAGGTGCAGGATCGCGGGGACAGCGCTGTGCCGCACGGCACTGTGGTACTCACTCAGCCAATGATGAGGACACAGTTCTCGGTAAAACACACGGCTGGATGGACGGGTCCCACAGATGGCTGCGGTGTTTCTCCTCCCGGCAGGTTGATGGTGACTGCCTTTCCCTGCACCTGTGTAACGTGTACAGTTCCAATCGGTTCCCACCGGTAACCCGCTCCCCCAGCTTGGATGGGTGCTGAAGGAGCCCCTTTTGCCCACAGGCTCTGGCCCTGGGAACTTTAGCCTTGGCGGGGACTGTGTTTCCCTCTCTCGGTTGGACTGTTGCCTTATGTCGGGACTTGGCTGCTGGGAAACCCAGGAGGTTCCCTTCGCTAACGGATTTGGCAAATTCACAGCGACTCCTAGCCCTGTCTACGTCCGTAAGCCCCTGCCGGATGGTGCTGGCTTCTCTTTGCGTACCGGTCCGGTACCGCCGGGCCACCGCCCATCCACGGTCCTTACGGCTGGCTCCAATAGGCCTCTCCTGCAGACGGTCACCACCGTCTGCCAACCTTGCTGATCCGTCCGGGCCACACACCCGGACCAACTTCAGGCTTCTCTACGGCCACTTTCCTCCTTCCACTTGTACTTCCAAAACTAATCTGCCCTACTTTTCCCGCCTCCAGGACTGTGAACTCCTCGGTGGGCGGGGCCAACCGCCTGGCCCACCCCCTGGTGTGGACATTAGCACCTGGAGGAAGGCAACAAGGGTTTTTGTCTGACTTCGGTGTGCCTGACCGGGAGTGTGGGGTGTGTTTGTGTTGTGCCTGTGACGTCCTGGCTTGTCCAGGGCGCCACATTAGTGTGTGTGGGTGTTGCTGGCACTGGTGTTTCAGGTCCCAGGGGGTAGGCCCTGTGTCCTGGTGAGGATGCAGTTCCAGTAGTGCCCTGAGTGGCTAATGGGCGCTATACTTCCTCCTCCACTGCTCTGCGGCTGTCTATGTGTGCTCCTGCTTTCTCCTCCTCCTGGGGCCTGTGCATGCAGTTCAGGTCTTCCGGAAGTGTGCTTAGGGCACGTGCATGCGCAGCGGCCCTCCTATAGCTGAGAGGCACTATGTATTTAAGGCACCCTTATACAGTTAGGGCCAGAAATATTTGGACAGTGACACAAGTTTTGTTATTTTAGCTGTTTACAAAAACATGTTCAGAAATACAATTATATATATAATATGGGCTGAAAGTGCACACTCCCAGCTGCAATATGAGAGTTTTCACATCCAAATCGGAGAAAGGGTTTAGGAATCATAGCTCTGTAATGCATAGCCTCCTCTTTTTCAAGGGACCAAAAGTAATTGGACAAGGGACTCTAAGGGCTGCAATTAACTCTGAAGGCGTCTCCCTCATTAACCTGTAATCAATGAAGTAGTTAAAAGGTCTGGGGTTGATTACAGGTGTGTGGTTTTGCATTTGGAAGTTGTTGCTGTGACCAGACAACATGCGGTCTAAGGAACTCTCAATTGAGGTGAAGCAGAACATCCTGAGGCTGGAAAAAAAGAAAAAATCCATCAGAGAGATAGCAGACATGCTTGGAGTAGGAAAATCAACAGTCGGGTACATTCTGAGAAAAAAGGAATTGACTGGTGAGCTTGGGAACTCAAAAAGGCCTGGGCGTCCACGGATGACAACAGTGGTGGATGATCGCCGCATACTTTCTTTGGTTAAGAAGAACCCGTTCACAACATCAACTGAAGTCCAGAACACTCTCAGTGAAGTAGGTGTATCTGTCTCTAAGTCAACAGTAAAGAGAAGACTCCATGAAAGTAAATACAAAGGGTTCACATCTAGATGCAAACCATTCATCAATTCCAAAAATAGACAGGCCAGAGTTAAATTTGCTGAAAAACACCTCATGAAGCCAGCTCAGTTCTGGAAAAGTATTCTATGGACAGATGAGACAAAGATCAACCTGTACCAGAATGATGGGAAGAAAAAAGTTTGGAGAAGAAAGGGAACGGCACATGATCCAAGGCACACCACATCCTCTGTAAAACATGGTGGAGGCAACGTGATGGCATGGGCATGCATGGCTTTCAATGGCACTGGGTCACTTGTGTTTATTGATGACATAACAGCAGACAAGAGTAGCCGGATGAATTCTGAAGTGTACCGGGATATACTTTCAGCCCAGATTCAGCCAAATGCCGCAAAGTTGATCGGACGGCGCTTCATAGTACAGATGGACAATGACCCCAAGCATACAGCCAAAGCTACCCAGGAGTTCATGAGTGCAAAAAAGTGGAACATTCTGCAATTGGCAAGTCAATCACCAGATCTTAACCCAATTGAGCATGCATTTCACTTGCTCAAATCCAGACTTAAGACGGAAAGACCCACAAACAAGCAAGACCTGAAGGCTGCGGCTGTAAAGGCCTGGCAAAGCATTAAGAAGGAGGAAACCCAGCGTTTGGTGATGTCCATGGGTTCCAGACTTAAGGCAGTGATTGCCTCCAAAGGATTCGCAACAAAATATTGATAATAAAAATATTTTGTTTGGGTTTGGTCCAATTACTTTTGACCTCCTAAAATGTGGAGTGTTTGTAAAGAAATGTGTACAATTCCTACAATTTCTATCAGATATTTTTGTTCAAACCTTCAAATTAAACGTTACAATCTGCACTTGAATTCTGTTGTAGAGATTTCATTTCAAATCTAATGTGGTGGCATGCAGAGCCCAACTCGCGAAAATTGTGTCACTGTCCAAATATTTCTGGACCTAACTGTATTAGGGGAGGCGACTGTGCAATGTCCTTAATTAGTTTGACTACCACTCTGATAGCTAGTTATCTGGTCCTAAGTTCCTGTCCAGTTATCCCTGTGTGTTTTGCCAAGTATTTAAAGGTATCGGATACGGCTTTAAAGAAGGTGATTCATTTTATTATAATTATTCAATGATTACAGAAAATAGGAAATAGTGTGATATTGCGTACACTTTTGCATAATATAAATCACAAAGGTAAAGTACTTACATTGCACACTACATAGAACAAACTTCACCAGGAGTAACACATCATCTGCCCGGAAACATCAGCTGTGAGAAGCAAAACAGCGAAGAGAGAGAAATTACTGGAATCCACACTGGGGCATCACAGGCATCCCCTGTTAGTCCTCAGGTAAACAGGCTTATGACTTCTCTGAAATCTTCACCAGTTTATATTTTACTTGAAAACTTATGCTTGCGTAACCAAGTGTTACACAAACTCTAACAGGTTCTATTTGACCAATATAGTATCCTTCTTCTGAGTGGCCAACTCTTTAGATGTCAATCTACACCAGACAAGTACGTCATTGTATGAGACATGCCAAAGGCTCCTGGTACCAAATGTTTTACCATACTATAAACATGTACTTTCTCACTAAACATTGATAAAAGAGCTATGACTCCAGGTGTTTGGGAAAATTATAGAAAAACAATCTGATATAAAGTAAACTGGTAATGTCTAATATCTTAAAGGGTTCCTTAAAGACAGATTACCAATATGGATTCCTGATGGCCACAAACTTATTAGCACTATACTGTGTCCGTCCCATACCTATCTGTCCCTTCTGTGCCCACCATACTTGTCCGTACCCGCCTGCCTGTCTTTGTCAGCCATCCCACCTGTACCTGCCTGCACCTATGTTTATACTTGAGTCCGTCTCCTGTCCACGTAATTTTTTTAATTATTTATTTTGTTCATACCAGTGTACAGGCATCTTTCCCATGCAATAAAGCTTGTTGATTTTCTGTGCTGCGGCCTTAGCATACGAACCCTACCATTTTAAAAAGTTTAAGTGGGAGACCAGGACACCTGGTGTCTGGTACAAACCCCGAACTTTACAGTTTGGGTTTGCTCTTTCCTAGTCACTACAACATGATGTTGTAGTGCACTAATTATCACAAGAGCCACCCAAGATACTGTTATTTGCGAGCTGACTGAAGAAGTCTACACTTTTCTGGTCCAGCTGCCATGATGTACAGATGTGAGGGGGTGCAGGGCTCAGCCAACCCCAGACCATCAAATCAGATATCTACCAAATGTATGATATTATGTTTAATGTATGTGTATTCAGCCACTAGGTGGCCACCCTGTGTAAAGCCACTTCCCTGGGGCCTGCTAGGCAGGAAGGGGTTAGTGTGGGGGAAGAGTAGGAGACAAAAAGGGGGAGCACACAGGGAAGAGCAGGAGAGTCCCGATGGGAGAGTGAGAACCCACATATGAGGGAGGTGTGAGGAAGGAAGACTCCAATATTAGTATTTAATTTGAACCCGCTGGGTCAGATCCCAGCACCGGACACATGGAGTCCTGATGAGAGTTGGGCTGAACGAACCACGTCCTAAAAGGGGGAAATCCAGACAGCCTGGATGGTGACCACTCCCTGGTGGATACCTGAAGAACCCACTCACCAGGCTGAAGATCTGTGGGCTCCCACGTGAGGAGTAGAGCCTGACAAACCAGGACCAGAAGAGTGCCGTCCCCAGGGATCCCTATCACAGCTTATATTTATATTATAGTGCCTGTGGGTGGAACCCCTGAAAGAATAAGTGAATCTGCCTGACAACATGAAGATGAGTTAGGGGATGAGGGGCTTGAAGGCCCCTGTGTAACTCCGGTTGTTATTGGTAACCCTGAAGGGAAACCGAAGCGTCTGGCGGGAGTTTTAAGAAGAAATAGTATTGTGTCCCCTGTAACAGAGAAAAAATGTGCCCACCACAGGCGTAATGGTAAACTGTATTGTGAAGATTTGACAAATAAAGTAATGTTCCTGTTTGAAGGAGATGATGCCCTTGTGTGGTGTTTGTTGGCAATCGGCAGCTGGGAAGTGGTCCCGAAGATAGAACAAGTTTTGGTCTCTGGCCTGCAAGTAAGTGCCCCACACCACAAGCCCCAGTAATCCTGCCCCTGCGTTGCAGAGGCAGTGGTGGTGCAAAACAAGATCCAAGGCAGCATTTGCCACAATTGCCCCTATACCCCGCCACCTAGCTAACACTGACACCAAGTTTGGAATTTTTTTTACTCTACTCTAGTGCTACTACTATGGTACCAAAGCCATTGAGTGACATTGAATATATAAACTCAAGGATAACATTTCTTTACAAGAGCAGTTTCTGGCAGTGGCCTACATATGACAATATAGCAGTAATTTTGATTCCTATTTTCTTTAAAAAAAAAGTTGAAATATTAAAAATATTTATTCATGACGAAGACGGTAAAATTGTAATTTTCTGATGTAGTGAACAGTACTGATTTTTTAATAAATATAACTAAACATGACCATTCAACCTTAGGATTAAAGATTTTTCATGAGCCAGTCCTCACTAGTCAGATTCAATTAAATACCCAATATCATTAGGTTTCTGTCATTGGATGATGAAGCTTGGCTTTAAACATAGCATCTGTTGTTCATGCTTGATTATACTAAAAGGGGCTTTACGTCACATGATGGCTATTGGCTTTTATACAG
Organism: Anomaloglossus baeobatrachus; assembly: GCF_048569485.1. Taxonomy (NCBI): domain Eukaryota; kingdom Metazoa; phylum Chordata; class Amphibia; order Anura; family Aromobatidae; genus Anomaloglossus; species Anomaloglossus baeobatrachus. The sequence goes on from NC_134356.1 coordinate 80,454,582, forward strand.
CTGGAATCCATCGAACTTGTGAAGTCAGAAATATATCACGTTGCTATATATGTATGTGGCCATAGGTTTCACATTGAATTCAAGAGGTCATCAATTAATCCACTTAATGACAAGATTGATAATGAAGTATATTGATCTGAAAAGCAATATGTAATTCTATATGATTCAATCTATAATGATTTCAGATTAAGGCTTTAAGCAACATGTAATTGTTTTCTCTGGATATTACAGGCACTTTTTAAAATAAGAACAATTCAGTTGAAGTTTTATGTTTTAATTTCAGGCTTAAGGGTCACCTCCTTGATAAGTGAAAAATAATAATGTCAAGTTTTATTCCTCAAAATTTTCTGTTGTTTTTAAAATGTTGTAAAATGTACTTAATTTAACTTCTTCTTATTCAATAGTACAGTGGAACCTCGGTTAACGAGTCACCCAGCTAGCGAATATTTCGCTGTACGAGCAAAGCTTGCTGTAAATTTGTAACTCAGTTCACGAGCAAGCTTTGCCATATGAGCAAATATTCACCGCACACACTTCCGGTTCCGTACTTCAACCACGCTCTGACCCGCTCTTGCAGTCCGCACAAACACACACAAACGCGCACAAACACACATAAACACGCATGCAAACACACATATTATGCTCACTTTACCTTCCGTTCCCTCGCCAGCCTCCCGGTTCTTGTAGTTCGCCGGTACAGGATGTGTATCAGGTAACCATCGCGACGATGGAGGAACCTCCGCTGTCAGCCACTACTCAAAGGCAGCGCGCTGACCAATCAGAGGCAAGTGACTCCTGCCTTTGACGTCAGTGCTCTGGCAGCGGATGTTCCTCCATCGATCGCGATGGTTACCCGATACACATCCTGTACCGGCGAACTGCAAAAACCAGGAGGCCCGCGATGAAACAGAAGGTAAGGTGAGAATAATGTGTGTGTGTGTTTGTGTGTGTTTGTGCATGTGTGGAATGGGACATTGAACAAAATGTGGAACGAATTGTCTGCATTGCAATGATTTCCTATGGGAAATTTTGCTTTGCTAGACGAGTAACTTGGTTTACAAGCACACTCCCAGAACGGATTGTTCTCGTTAACCAAGGTTCCACTGTATTGGTCTAACTGCAAAACCTCTCACTGCAGTAAATTACCATATATACTTGACTATAAGCCGACCCGAGTATAAGCCGAGGCCCCTAATTTTACCACAAAAAGACTGGGAAACCTTATTGACTCTTGACTATAAGCCTAGGGTGGGAAAATATGTACCAACAAAATGTATTGTGCTCATCCTTCTGCCCTATAGTAATGTGCCCCATCCTTTTCCTTCCTTGTAGTAAAGTGCTCATCCTTGTGCCCCATAGTAATGTGCCCATCATTTAGTAATGTGCCCTGCAGTAATATGTTCATCGTCTAGTAGTGAGCCCTCTAGTAATGTGTCCATCATTTAGTAATAAGCCCTCTAGTAATGTGCCCATCTTTTAATAATGTCCTCATTCCGCACCCCTTCTTGTCCCCTATTATGCCATCGTTTACACACAAAAAACTTATTCTCACCTATACTCCGTTCCCTTGGTGTCCTCTTAACTGCTACTTGCAGTCCGCATGCACATACAGTAGACCCCTCCATCATGGCGTCCGGTGCACGGGGCTGCTGTCATGGCTTTACTTCAGTTGAATGCTTTGCGGCAGCGTGTATGTCTGCTGACTGCAAGAAGCAGGTAAGAGGGCACTGCAGGAATGGAGGACAGGTGAGAATAATTTTTTATGGGAATCTTACTTGAATAAAAGCCGAGGAGGGGGGTTTTCAGCATTAAAAAAAGTGCTGAAGAACTCTGCTTATACCCGAGTATATACGGTAGTTATTTTTTTGGGGGGCCAACACTACAACAAATCCATTGTACCTAATTATTAGACTGACAATAGTCCTCTAACCTGACTTTGACAACTGCCTCCCCATTGTTTCATGTTTCTGTATATCATCAACTTTTTTAGATAAAGGGTGATTTGCAAATCAAACTGGCTGTAACACAGTGTCTGGCTCAAAACTCACCGAGTGTCAGGACTACATCTGCCGCTGTTCACACAGCAGAATCGGACACTCCACACAATGCTGCTTTTAAGTTGCATAGGCAGGCTCGGGCATCGACTAGCTGTGCTCTAGTAAGTAATCAGGCTTGCAGGAGATCATTTCTGCTAGCCTGTGGATTGCTGCTTGTCACATGTTGCAGGGGACCTATCCCAGCTGCCTCCGCTCTTTTTAGGATGGTGGAGCCCGGTCTGCCCTGCCAGTGATAGCTTAATGAGATCCCAAGTCCTTGTACTTTGTTAACCAGTTGCTTGTGAAGTTGTGTATGCTGTGTGTTGTGGAAATACTCTTGTTTGATTATTTCCTCCCTTCCTTTAGTTTCCTCCTGATCACATATTGTCTAGACATCTGTGAGTGATTGCTGTGAGTTTGAGTTTTGGATTTCCCCCATCTGTTTATTTGTGTAGGATTAACCACTCCTGTCCCAGGTCTTTCCTGGGTGGAAGGAGGAGGCCACTAGACCAGGGTTGTTCAGGAGCTAAGGCAAGGAAGGAGGCCCAAACATCATCACCTTCAGACATATCTTTGGGATCAGGGTTAGCTAGGGTTCCTCTAGCCTAAGAGCAAGTTTAGGCTCCCCTTTCCCTAATGATCCCATATCACCCCGTGATACTGGCGACCAATGCCATCAGCTACTTTACATGATACACAAACCAGTGTCTTCTCGGTTTTACCTATCCAAAAAAGTTGGTCACTTCTGCCTTTACTACTTTACTATTCTCCAAAGTGACAACTTAAAGCATTACTCTTCTCATCCGTTACATGTCTATGAATTGATAAATTGTGAACAATTGCATGTAAGTTGCTGCTTTGAGGTAGGTTAATATTAGCTCTTTCCTCAGCAGTAATACCATGGCTGACATGGAAATGCTGACAAAAATGCCTCAATACATTAAAATGCTGACATACACAAGGAAATACTTACAATGTATCAAGAGACCTTCAGGTTCATGGTCATGATTAAGAACAGTTTACCTGTTTGAAACGTGTAGACAGATATCGGGTCTACCTTTATTGTGATCGTGGTTTTTCTATTGTTTTTCATTTTTTTCAATAAAATCATGTTTTAATCATATGAAGCGGATGCTGGATTCCATTTTTTTGTTTCAAACTCGTACATTGTGTCCGACTTGTGCTTCTGGGGAGACACACCTCGTAAACTAAACGAGCTTTCTTCATTACAACAATGCAAAACATATGGATATTAACTGTAGTTTAGACACACTGAGGTGTTCTGAAGGGAGGGGGCTATTTAATTTGGCAGCCCCGATTTTGATGGATTTCTTTCTTGGGGGGGAGCCATAGCACATTTTTAGAGCATTTGTGCTGCCAGTGATGTGAAAGCCCCCTATATTTCCATTAACAGATGATGTACCTAAGTGCGGACTTATGTTTTTGGGGGTTGAGTTAAATGCTTTTTGTAGCAACTTGCGGTACAGAACATTTTGGATTAGTTCACATTTATACCGTGAAAACCATGATGGATCATTAATTAATGAGGCAGTATACAGTCCCTGACAGAAGTTCTGTCGCCTATCCATGTGATGTAAATAAAAGCTTATAACCTGACTTTAAATTCATTCATTGGTTTTATAAATTACTCTTTTGAAAGCTGAAACCCTCCTAAATTTGATTTAGGTTATGAAAATAAAGTTGCTACAAAGCTGAAAAATTGATCATTTAATGAACACAGAAAGGTCAGATTTTGGTAACACAAAAGTTTTGCGCCTTGTCATATAATGCAGCCAATCCTAGTTTACATCCTCACCTGTGCTCACTAAATGATGGGTTAATTAGTGGGCGTGTATAAAAAGAAATCCAGCTCCCCAGACCTTCAGTTGAACTGCAACTTGACCTCTGACAACATGCCAAAAATCCACCCTGCGACCAAAGCCTTGATTATCAAGAGGCTGAAGAACAGATCCCCTGCAAAGGTGGCTGGCACCTTTAATGTGTCTAAGCGTCAAGTACAAAGAATTAAAAAAAGATTTGAAGAGACTGGAGATGTTTTTGACAAGCCCAGGTCTGGCAGACCCCGAAAGACAACTGCTCAGGAGGAACGTTTGTTGGTTAGAAAATCCAAAGCCAGCCCCTCTTCCACTGCAGCAGAGCTCCAAAAGGCCTGGTCACCTCAAGTCCCTGTGTCAATTAGAACAGTTTGTAGGATTCTGTCTCGAAATAGCCTCCATGGTTGAATCAGTGCCCAGAAGCCAGCACTAATCAAAATGCAATTAAAAAAAACGTGTGGCATTTGCCAAGTCCCACAGCCCGCTAAACAGATGGACACAGGAAAAGTGGCAGAAGGTGGATTTCTCTGATGAATCTTCAGTTGAATTACACCACAGATGCAGCAAATACTGCAGGAGACCTACTGGAGTCCATATGGATGCAGAAAACAGTTAAGTTTGGTGGTGGAAAGATCATGGTCTGGGGTTACATTCAGTATGGGAGTGTGCAAAACATTTGCATGGTGGAAGGAGATATCAATAGCCTTAAATATCAAGATGTATTAGCTACCTCTTACATTCCCAATCATAAAAGGGGTCACAGCAGGATGGTGCTCCATCTCATACATCCATCTCTACAACAAAGTTCCTCCTGGCAAAGAAGATCAAGGTGCTCAAGGACTGGCCAGCCCAGTCACCAGACATGAACATCATTGAGCATGTTTGAGGTATGATGAAATAGGAAGCTTGGAAGACAAAAGCAAAGAATCTAGAATAACTCTGGGAGGCATGTAAGATGCATTCTTTGCTATTCCGGATGACTTCATCAATACATTGTATGAATCATTCTTGAACTGCATGGTTGCAGTCCTTCAAGCACATGGGAGTCACACAAAATATTAAATATGGCTCTAATAATACCACAACTTATGCAACTTATTGCAACATATCTTTGTATTAGAAGTTAATTATTTGTTTGAATTTCACACTACTTTCTGTTGGTGACAAAACTTTTGTCTTGCCAAAATCTGACCTTTCTGTGTTCATTAAATGATCAATATTTCAGCTTTGCAGCAACTTTATTTTCATAACTTAAATCAAATTTGGGAGGGTTTCTGCTTTCAAAAGAGTAATTTATGAAACCAATGGATGAATTTAAAGTCCGGTTATAAGCTTTTATTTACATAATATGGATAAGCGACAGAACGTCTTTCAGGGACTGTAGTTACTTTGGACTCTTTTTGGCCTCTGTTCAGTGGTGTACTTCTTTTCAAAGATGCACAAAACTGTTGTTGACTGCACTTTTGAGCATGCCTTAAAGGCCCCTTTACACAGAGACTTTCTAGCGATCCCACCAGCGATCCCAACCTGGCCTGGATCGCTACAAAGTCTCTGGTGAGTCGCTGGTGAGCTGTCAAACAGGCAGACCTGGCCAATGACGCAACAGCGATCCGGACCTGCAGAACGACCTAGCTAGTCATTGGGGACGTTGTAAAGCAGCTTTTTGAAAGGGAAATCGCTAACGAAGTCGCTGTAAAGTCCCCTTTACACTGAGACTTTCTAGCGATCATGCTGCACAGCGGGAAACAAAGGACCAAAGAATGGTCCTGAACGATTTGTAGCGATCAGCAACTTCACAGCAGGGGCCAGATCGCTGATGTGTTTCACACACTGCAATGTCGCTGGGGAGGTCGCTATAACGTCACAAAACCAGTGACGTTACAGTGATGTCGTTTTCGATGTTGCAGTGTGTAAAGCCACCTTTAGACTCGTAAAGAAATGGACAATCTTGGAGCACAAGGCCAAACTGGAGTTCAAAGTGACTCCATCTGCCTCATTACAGTGATTTTTCCATTGGAAATTTTGACTGAATCACATTTTTCAGAGATTTACTCATAATCCTCAATGAAAGCGTTCAGCATAAAGTGGAGTATAAATGTGAGATGAGCGTTACTGCAATCTTTGGGAGGAAAAGTAAAAAGATTTACAGCACTTGAAGAATTGACTTTATTTATTGCACTGTTCACCTTGCAGTATAAGTGATAGAGCAGCTTTATTTCTCAGGTCAATATGATTACAGAAATATGAGATTTATATTGATTTTTTTAAATTTGGCTACTATCACACTATAAATCACTTTTTTACTAAATAAACATTTTTACATCACCAAATTTTGTGGGCTATTGCTTTCTTTTTTTTCGACGACACTCATATGAGGGCTTTTTTTTTTGCGGGATAAGTTGGAGTTTTTATTGGTACCATTTTCGGCCATATAATATTTTTTGATCGCTTTCTATTCCGCTTGATGTTACACCATATAATAAAACAGTTTTATTCACTGGGTCAGTGTGAAAACAGCGATACCACATTAATATTGTTTTCTTTTTTCTGTTTTGCCGCTTTTACACAATAAAAACAATTTTTTAGTCAAAAAATAGTTTTTGCATTTCTGTATTCTGATAGTTATAACTTTTTAATTGTTTTACTCACATAGCTATATTGTAGCCTGTTTTTGCAGGACAAAGTGACATTTTCAACTATACCATTTTTATTTACATATGACTTTTTGATCGCATTGTATTCCACTTTTTTGTCTGCTTTGTGATCAAAAGACACAGTCTTTGTATTTTTTATGGTGTTCATAGAGAGTTTAGCTAGTGTGACATTTTTATAGATCAGGATTTGGCGATACTGTGGCACCCCGGTTGTCCACGTGCCACAGTAACATTGCTCTCCTCACAGGGGGAGATGCTATGCCTGGAATCAAGGGGGGTGGGCGGGGGGTGGCTCCCATGCTAGGTAGACTAGCACTCAACACTTCCTACTCCAGACCATAAATGGGAGCTTCCCTATGCATTCTGGCCTGGAGGAGGAGTTAGGAACACACACACAGACAGAAAGTGTAGCTGAACAGGACAAGTCAGGAGTGGAGAGAAGACGGTCGCTGAGAAGAGAGATGAGCAATAGCTCCCTCAGGGCCGAGCGCATAAAACCAGATATCAGAGTCTGAGGCTGCGTGGGTACTGACATCCTCGCAGCAGAATCTGAAGGGCAGGAACTGCAGGTCTTCTGGCCCACAGAAGATCTGCACAGCAGCATAGTAGAGCCAGGAGCCGTGATAGAAGAAGTGGCACCAGTAAAGGACTCACGCTCTCTTCCATATGGGTGAGAATCATTACCTACACAAAGGAGAGGGTCTCAGCATAGCTTCAAGCCACAAGGACCTACACATCACAGCGCAAGCAGGAAGGCCTCTGAGCTCACCTGGCTAGATGGATCCCTTCAATTGCTTCAAGGCTGACTGGACCTCAGTTACCTGCTGGACCAGTCTCCCGGTCCTGTACCATCAACTACCAAGTAAATGGTAAAGGAAACTATGGCCCTTGTGTTGTCCAGTTATTACCGGCATCCTCAGTCCTGTACCCCAACGTTAAGTGTCCCTCCATCAATTACAAAGACTGCTACTGCCAACAGCCCTGGGGCCCATCTCTATCTGTGGAGAGCTATACCAACCAAGCTGCATTACCATTTGCCCCAGAGGTCCCATCCTGCAGCGTTGGCTATCCTGGCCGAGCACCACAGGTGGCGTCACGAACTACCATCCCCATAATCTCTACTTTAACTGACACCGCCGTGGTCACAGAACCGGGCCTTGCCACCACAGCATCCCAGAAACGGAACCGCGGCCCGGTAGCAAGTAACCCAGGCCCCGGCGTGGATGTGTCAATACCATATATGTTTATTTTTGTTTTTTTGCATAAATATACATATTTATTGGTATAATATTTTTTTCATTATTTTTTGTTCTTTTTTTCCTTATACTTTTTAATATCTATTTTTTTTATCTTTCTTTTCACTTTTTTACGTAGCTCTTATATGGGATCACATTACGGGGCTTCCGACTGGATGGGAGTGGGAGCACACTCCCATACCTAGCCCCATAAATATTGTGATTGCTATTGTTTATGTCATTTAGGGGGATAAGCAGTCAGGGGCTGTACGGGCACCATCCCCGGTAGTGACAGCCATAGTACAGCTATAACTTAAGCTGACCTCCCGGTGGTGATCGTGTGGTCACAGCCCCTGTGCCTGCATGATGTAAGTTTATGCCATTTGCCGAGATCCCCTTCCCGACCATGACATAAACTGAAAAATGTTTTGAAGGGGTTAAAGGGGTTGTCCCATGAAAAAAAAAGTAATTTTAATCAATAGATCTTGGAATAATAATAATAATTTCTACATTTGATCTGTTTGAAAAAAAAATGTTCCTGTGCTGAGATAATCTTATATATGTGTCTCTCCTATGTACTGTGTAATGGACATGTCTGACTTTACAGAGACATGGTCTGATCATATCACATCTCCTGGGCCGGGGAGGAAGTAAAAAAGTTTTTTTCGGACCAAACAAGAAATAAACAGGAAGTGAGTGGCAGCCTGTTGTTTAACTTGTTTAGTCTTAAGGCGGGGAGAAAGAAGCCGGTGCTGATTAGACGCAAGGCTCAAATTACATCATAATCCAATGTGAGCCCCGACACCACAAGCCTGGAAATGGCTGGAAGGAGGCCGGTATAGGAGGTGAGTATTGGCTTTATTATTTTACTTGGGGGAAAAGTGGAATCAGAAAGGGTTGTTCTAGTGGTGGAAAACCCCTTTAAAAAATGGCTCATTTAATAAATTAGCCTGACAGCTTTTGAATATATGTAGAACAGTGTAATTGGCTGCCATGCTCACATTTTAAGATAATACATGATCCCTGCAGTGGCGAAAACAATTGCTGGATGCCAGGAAACAGTCATGGCAGGATTATCGCAAGTATGGTTGGACGCCAGGAAACAGTCATTGTAGGATCATCATAAGTATGGTTGTGTGTCACCCAAGGTTATGGGGTACTTGGTCCCAGGCGGTGTATAACTGGGGATTGTCACTTTGGTGGCCGTTGCCCAGTCCCATGCCCTGGGTGCTTTTTGAAAAGGGGAACATTTACAGGGGATTAGAATAATGTTCACACGTGAAACTACTTGCGGTGTTGCGGCTATGTAGATGGAGCCACAGCTGCACAATGTTCACTACTGGGGCTGGTATTAGTGGCAGCTTGGATGTTTGGCCCTCCGCAGACAGGGCCAGGCCCCAGAGGGTAGGTGATGTGACAGGTGTCGGAAGAAGGTAGGCCACACAAGGGTTTCAGTGCAACTGGTTCTTTACTCACTTTCTGGTGGTAACTGGTCACCCAAGGCCGGCTGGTTTCACCTTCTGGTCCCCTTAGTCCCAGTGCCAGTTTAGCAACCTGGTGGCTTCTTCCCCTGCACCTGTCTTTTGGTTGGTGGGTGACTGTGGCGTAGAGCAGCTGGGGGTCCCCTTATGGTAGTCTTCTACTGAAGTCCGTATGACGGTAGCGTGAACCCTCGTGGGGTTGGAGTATTTGGTCCTTTCCCCAGTTCTCCCTTTGCTACTGAGTCCCGAACTTCAAGGTCATTGAGGTCCTTGATGGTTCCCTCACTGTGCAGGTGTTATCAGGCCTGCCTGGAGCTTCTGCTTGACCTAGGGTCCTGTACCCCGTTGGTGCGTAGTTCCGGGAGTACTCCACCGTACTCCACCAGCAACTAACCGCCTGGGCCCTCACGTTACTGTTCACTCTGGTCAGCACGTCTGCTCCCGTTCACAGTTACTTGCTGTCTCTTAACTCTCCTCTATATGAAGTGAAAGCTGCACACCAGATTCAGAGAAATATGAACAAGCATAACTGCTTTATAATATATAAGGAATTAAAAATACAATTAGCCATATGAAAAATTGAAAAAATTGAAATGTGATATTGCATAACTGCTGAGAATTATTTGAAAAAAGAGATATTTAGCTAATGTATTGATCAATTCATTACTGCCTCATAACCAACTTCACGGTAATCTCTTATTTATGGGGTCCCTAACCAAATGTTACCTCTATGTGCGGTTGAAACCTGCTTGTGTATGGGAAGTAAGGGACCTGGCTATATAGGAACTTGAATAAACATGGCTAAAGGGCGGGACTTTTGGCTAGTACCCTGTTCACATTTACAATGGTGTTCCAGCAGTCTTTTAGATTGTTCTTCACTCTCCTCTGTCTGACTGTCCACAGTCTGCCCCTCCCATCTGGTCAACAAGTGGACTGAACTGGCTCCACCTCTAGGAGGCCATCCATTGGTTCGACCTCAGCCTGGTACAATTCTATGGGGGATTGTTGGGGAAAACTGGGATTACCTGGAATGTTTGTGTGTTACTGGCACTGGTCTTCTGGGTCCCTAGGGGGTAGGCCCTGCATCATGGTGAGAAATATAAGCCTTGTAGCAATACCTTGTAGCTCCTTGATGGCCTCAGTGGCGCTACATTTGGATGCCAGGAAACAGTCATGGCAGAATCATCACAAGTATTATTGGATGCCAGGAAACAGTCATGGCAGGATCATCGCAAGTGTGAAGCCCCACAGGTGTAGTGTCAGTGTCGGTGCATTACCTTCAGGGACTCCACGTTGCTGGATCTCCGTCACTGGTAGGAAATCTTCTTGTTTGATCGTGACGCCACTCTCAGTATTGCGGTCAGTGGGGACCGCCACTGCAGGTTAGGGGACGCCTGGGGCTGATGGTGGGTGCAGTCGGATGTAGTAGCCTCCTGAGAGTGAGGCAAGCCCCAGGGCCCTGTGTAGGTTTGTAGTACCACAAGTCGCAGAATAACCACACAGGCAGGAATGTCTTTCAAGGGCTTTACTCACATTTGATGGCAGGGTGAGTAGCCCGGGCGTAGCTGGGATGAACCAGGTGGGAACCAGGTATCCTTCAGGCTGACTTTATGAGGGTGACTACTGACTCGCCTTCCTTAGCCCTTGGTGGTTTGGGGTGACCCCGACTTTTAGTCCCTATGGGGGTCACCCAGGGAAGATGCTGCAGCCTCTCTCTCCCCTTCGTTCGCCGTATGCTTGTTCCCCGGACCAGGCCACTCCAGCTGCTTGCCTCCTGTGACCTATGGGCCCTCACTGTGGTTACGTGGCTGCGGCTTTTGTGGTGTTGTGGTGTGGGCTTTGAGAGCCCCACACCGGCAGGTTTAGCAGGGAAAGGTGGATCTATCCTTGCTTCGGGATCTGCCGCCCGGTTGGGCCTGGTGCTCTCTAGCAGTCTCCTTACTTCCCACTCCGTTGCACTCCCTAGCTGAAGCTGGCTTTCAGGTAGCACTCCTAGTTGACCGTTCTCCCCCGTCTGTAGCCACTGCGCGGACGCTGTCAGATTGCACAGCTCCAGGGATCTGCTCCTCACTTGAGCTCCCTGGACTCTACACTGAACTGGCTCACTGCTCCTCCTCTCCTGTTCTTGCCTACGCCACCTAGCAACCAGACTCTCCACCACACCCCTTGAGAGGAGATGGAGGCTCTACCCCCTCCACTATTCCAGTGAAGGTGAAGGCTTGCCCCCTCCTGGGATCCCCAGGGGTCCTCTCATGGGTACATGTGTGAGACCTGGTCACTATGCGCCTGTGTTCCACACCCCAGTCAGCCTTCTGGATTACCTGTATTGTACTGTCCCCAGCATGGGTGCAGTACTCAGTGGTGCCTGACCAGGTCAGGGGCGCCACATTCCCCCTTAGTTATCACCAGCACGTCCTCGGGCTGCAAGACAACATTTTAAAATGCATAAAACATTAAAACATGGTAAAACATTTTAAAAGCCACCAGGTATCAGACATCACCACCCTCCACCCACAAGTCCGTTAACCCACCCAAAACCCTCTCAGGAGGCAGGTCACCGGTCCTGTTGGTAACCAGGTCTGGGCCATCCGTTTCCCCAGACCTTTCCTCCAATCTTCCTCTCCCGTTGGCCGCGACTTCAGCCACTTCTGGCAGGATGTAGAGGCGGCTTTCATGGGCTGGTGGTTTCAGGGTCTACCTGGCCTGGTGGATCCGCGCCTTCAGCCCCTTCTGGCAGGATGTAGAGGCGGCCTCCACAGTTGGTGCTGACCAGGTACCCTCTTTGTGGTGGTGAGCCAAGGCCCCATAAACAGGCGTGCTCTCTGGTCGCAGGTGAGCCAAGGCCCTATATACGGACGGGCTCCTCCTGGTTGCAGACGAGCCAAGCCCCTAAACAGGCTGGCTCTGGTGGCGGTGCCACTGGTGTAACTATTTACACTGCGAGAGTTTGTGGCTATAGCAAGTTCATAGCCTTAAAGTTTATTTCTCACAATAGTTTTTGTGGGCACATGCTTAAACAATAACGTTGCAAACTTTTCAACTTGTCAAACTGGTCAAACTTTCGGTACTTCTTTCTTTACTTTACTCCTCGGTACCAGGGCTTTGGCCTATTGGGCTATGGCACCTGCTGTTTTCTTGCTCCTTGTCATCCTCTGAGGTAGTTTCATCTGTAGGCTCTTTGTCTTTTCTTTCTAGATCTTCATCTGTTTCCTTTTCTGCATCTGTTTCTTTATCTCTGTCTTTTCTTTCTTCTTTGGGACATGGTGCTACGTCTAAGGCATAGTAGCCCCTTTCTCCTTGATGCAAGGTAAACTGTACTGCGTCTCCAATTTTCAAATTTCTGCCTGAATGTCCTCTGGGCAGGTGGGCTTGAACATCTCTCCGATTCACAAATATGCCCTCTTTTATTCCTCTTGCTACAATAAAGCCGTATCCGCTTTTCAAATTGAAGTCCTCCACAACTCCTCTGCAAAGGGGTCCTCTGACCTGGGCTTTGGATCTTCTCAGGGCTCGTTTTTCTTGCAGGTCTCTGGCTGTGACTTCTCTCTGCTCTGGAGACTGTGGTGTTGGAGGATACTTTGCTCTGCTGCGCCGTGTCTTGCGGGCTGGGTTCATGCTTGCAGGCTCCCAGGTGAGGTCTTTGGGCTGATCTTCGTCAGCAGACGGGGTTAGGTCTTCCTCATCCCAGCGAGAATAGGGCAGCATCTCTGGCTCTGAGTATAGATCCACTGCTGGTGGCACTGGAGTCAGCTCCTCAGCTTCCTGGCCTCCTCTCCCCCTTAGTTCTTCGCTGCACTCTGGTTGTGGCAGCGCTGGGGATGAGTGTTCCTCAGCTGGCCCAGGCGGTGGACTCTTCAGCGTGGTTGCTGCAGGGGTTGCCTGAATCTCCTTGGGGGTATGCGGAGGGAGCAGATACCGATCCACCATCTCTTGTGGGAACTGGGCCTCTAGGTCAGCCTTCAGCTTCCAATATTCGGGGTCCTCTCCTATCAGGGTCTTCCTAGCAGGGACCTCTTTGGACTGGGGAGCGGTGTCTGCTCTGGCCTTGCAGGCCGGGGTAAATGATGAGGTAATCTCTTCTTGGCGGGCCGCGCCTGGCATGGCGGCGGCCTGGTCTTGGCGGGCCGGGCAGGGCATCGCTGCGGCGGCCTGGTCTTGGCGGGCCGCGCCTGGCATGGCGGCGGCCTGGTCTTGGCGGGCCGGGCAGGGCATCGCTGCGGCGGCCTGGTCTTGGCGGGCCGCGCCTGGCATGGCGGCGGCCTGGATCAGTGTCGCTGTTGCAGGGGGCTCTGTGCAGGCTGGGCTGGACGTCGCTGCAGCGATCGGAGCTTGGCGGGCCGCACCTGGCGGGGCTGCGGCCTGGTTCAGCATCTCACTTGCGGCGCGGACGAGCGTCGCTGCTGCGGTGGGGTCTTGGCGGACTGGGCTCAGCAGGGTGGCAGCCTGGGTCAGCGTCACACCTGCGGCACGGATCAGTATCGCAGTGGTAGTCGGACCTTTGCGGGCCAGGCGGGGCATGGCTGCGGCGGCCTGGATTTGGCGGGCCGCATCTAGCGTGGCTGCGGCCTGGTTCGTTGGCGCCGCGCCGGGCGCCTCTTCTGGGACCGCGGGCGTGGCAGCAGGGGTCGGGGCACTTGCGCTGGCCGGGGCATCACTCGACTCACCCATCGGTGGCAGCATCGGGGTCTGCGTCGTCGCCGCTCGGTCTGGCATGCGTCGCGCGGCTCCCTCCTCGTAGGTCCGCACCGCCGCATCCATCTCCAGGAGCTCCGTGCGTTCTTCCCTGAGCTGTCGCACAATCCTGGCCTCCAGCTGGTCGCAGAAGATGGCAAGCTCCCGGCACCACCAGGCAGCAGAGCCTGGCTCTGGGTATCCACGTCTGGACTCCATTTCCTCTAGCACGCTACTGGCTTCTTCTCTGCTCCGCCGTCTCTGGACGCTTCCGCTTTCTTCATCAGCGAGGTCAGGACCCTGCAGGGGATCTCTGGGTAGCCACACCTCTTCGTGGGCGGTAACTTCTTCCAGCGCGGGCTGCTGTTGTTTTTCAGCGCGCTTTTCATGGTGGCAACATGGCGGCGCTTCCAATTTTTCAAGCGGACCGCCTAGGCACATGGTCACCTGTCTGAACAGGTCTAGTCCTTATCCTGTTCGTGACGCCAGATGTGAAGCCCCACAGGTGTAGTGTCAGTGTCGGTGCATTACCTTCAGGGACTCCACGTTGCTGGATCTCCGTCACTGGTAGGAAATCTTCTTGTTTGATCGTGACGCCACTCTCAGTATTGCGGTCAGTGGGGACCGCCACTGCAGGTTAGGGGACGCCTGGGGCTGATGGTGGGTGCAGTCGGATGTAGTAGCCTCCTGAGAGTGAGGCAAGCCCCAGGGCCCTGTGTAGGTTTGTAGTACCACAAGTCGCAGAATAACCACACAGGCAGGAATGTCTTTCAAGGGCTTTACTCACATTTGATGGCAGGGTGAGTAGCCCGGGCGTAGCTGGGATGAACCAGGTGGGAACCAGGTATCCTTCAGGCTGACTTTATGAGGGTGACTACTGACTCGCCTTCCTTAGCCCTTGGTGGTTTGGGGTGACCCCGACTTTTAGTCCCTATGGGGGTCACCCAGGGAAGATGCTGCAGCCTCTCTCTCCCCTTCGTTCGCCGTATGCTTGTTCCCCGGACCAGGCCACTCCAGCTGCTTGCCTCCTGTGACCTATGGGCCCTCACTGTGGTTACGTGGCTGCGGCTTTTGTGGTGTTGTGGTGTGGGCTTTGAGAGCCCCACACCGGCAGGTTTAGCAGGGAAAGGTGGATCTATCCTTGCTTCGGGATCTGCCGCCCGGTTGGGCCTGGTGCTCTCTAGCAGTCTCCTTACTTCCCACTCCGTTGCACTCCCTAGCTGAAGCTGGCTTTCAGGTAGCACTCCTAGTTGACCGTTCTCCCCCGTCTGTAGCCACTGCGCGGACGCTGTCAGATTGCACAGCTCCAGGGATCTGCTCCTCACTTGAGCTCCCTGGACTCTACACTGAACTGGCTCACTGCTCCTCCTCTCCTGTTCTTGCCTACGCCACCTAGCAACCAGACTCTCCACCACACCCCTTGAGAGGAGATGGAGGCTCTACCCCCTCCACTATTCCAGTGAAGGTGAAGGCTTGCCCCCTCCTGGGATCCCCAGGGGTCCTCTCATGGGTACATGTGTGAGACCTGGTCACTATGCGCCTGTGTTCCACACCCCAGTCAGCCTTCTGGATTACCTGTATTGTACTGTCCCCAGCATGGGTGCAGTACTCAGTGGTGCCTGACCAGGTCAGGGGCGCCACACAAGTATTGCTGGACACCAGGAAACAGTCATGGCAGGATCATTACACATATTATTGGATGCCAGGACACAGTCATGGCAGGATCATTGCAAGTATTGTTGGAAACCAGGAAACAGTCATGGCAGGATCATCACACGTATTATTGGATGCCAGGAAACAGTCATGGCAGGATCATCGCAAGTATTGCTGGACACCAGGAAACAGTCATGGCAGGATCATTACACATATTATTGGATGCCAGGACACAGTCATGGCAGGATCATTGCAAGTTTTGTTGGAAACCAGGAAACAGTCATGGCAGGATCATCGCAAGTATTGTTGGACAACAGGAAACAGTCATGGCAGGATCATCACACGTATTATTGGATGCCAGGAAACAGTCATGGCAGGATCATCGCAAGTATGGTTGGACACCAGGAAACAGTCATGCTTTAGATATTCTAATCAATTTTCAATTATTTTAAATATTATGTTTTGAAATTAGAAATTTACTTATGGAGCTGGGAATCCCAGTGTTTCTTCATAAAGCCTGAAATTGACTTTTTCAGGTGCTATCGCAGTGATCATTAATTCATTGTACAAAGGTTTTGTTTTCCCAACAGAAAATCAATGCACAAAAATGCAATTTGGCTGATCTGTAGGAAGGCAATATAAAAGAAGAAAATGAGAACACATGGGTTAAATATTACTGAATAATGTAATAAGACAAATCATTTGCTTCTGCTGTGAATAAAACATATGATATTCTGTTTTCATTTGTGTCACTTATCAAACACAAGCAGATTTTTCATAAACATCAAATATTAGGTAGAAATACAGTTTGTCTTAGAATTACCGAGAAATAAAATGCATCTCATCCATCTTTTTATATTAGGAAACCAATAAATAATGTACAGAAAAATAAAATATTGTGAATGAAATGAAAAATAAAAGCTGCCTATTACTCATACAAGCCCTGCATGTTCAGCAGTATAAAGTGATCCGTGTAAATTGCATCTTCTTAGGGAATAACTGGGAGGACCAAAAGCAGAAGAGGCCACTCTGTGCACTATATTGTGGCCTCCTCAAAATGTTTGCTACAAGGGCTGTGACCAGGTGTGTCCAGTCTCACAATGGGTCTGGATAATCACTAGTAATGAACGAGCGCTAAAATGCTCGGGTGCTCGTTACTCGAATTGAGCACGTCGGACTGCACGGGAGCTTGAGTCGAGTAACGAGTATAATGGAAGCTAATGGGAAATCCGAGCATTTGTCTGGAAGACCCTCCCATGAGGTCTGGGAGGGCGGAGAAATCGCTTAAATGGATGGAAACGGCACTCACATGGACTGGAAACAGCATAGGGAAGACGCCTGGACTCAACTCTGCTTGGAACAAAGTTGTCAGAGCATTACACCACTTTTACAGACTGACAATAAAACATACAAAACTGAAGATAAAATGGATATTACAGAAAAAATTTTTAGGAAAGATTATTTTCCATATAATGACATGTATATAAGGCAAATTAAAAAAAGAAAAAAAAAATCATCCTCCACCCCCTAGACTACGTTCACATGTATCGTTCTTTAAAAAAAGCAGACGTTTTCCATTTCAGTAATGAAAAACAAACAATTGTTTGCATTGGATTTATGAGGTTTCATAGATTTTGCTGGTATTGTAAAAATCAGTTTTTAATTTGCATAAAACTCATCAAAAATTCTGAAAAAAACACAACAAAAATGCACCATGGGCTACCAGATGACAGCAGCGGAACATACAATCAAATCAAATGTTCCTTTTTTACTGGTGTATTCCCATGCACCCCTTCCCACCCAAAGAAGGGTATAGGGTTCATGGATTTTTTTTTTCATGTGGTCCTCATCCTTCACCATATTAAAAGGGCCATCATGTTGTCCTCCCTTCAAATATTATGTCCTTCAAGCATTAATTGTAGAGGGCCATCATGTTGCCCTCCCTTCAAATATTATGGCCTTCAAGCATTAATTGTAGAGGGCCATCAGGCGGCCCTCACTCCAAATATTTAGGGGGCCATCAGGTAGCCCTCAGTCATAAATTTTAGAGGACTTTAAGGCGGCCCTCACTCATAATTTGGATCATCTACAGAGTTGAGCCAAATTTGAGGCTCGCAGGCTGCAGTCAGTGCTCCCTCCTTGCTTAAGTTGATTCCATGGGTTTTTAGTGCTGGTGGGGGCATAATAATGCACAGGCGCATCTGCTTATCAACTGAAAATGCTGACAAGCTGACTGTTCTCAAAATAAACAATGCCTGGGTTGGCTCAGCCATCTCAGCTTCCCCGGATGATAGCACGGAAGGTAAAGCCAAATCAAATTTCCTTTTTTTGTGGGGAATTGCCATGCACCCCTTCACATCACCTCAAAGGGTATAGGGATCATGTTATCTTTTTTTTGCTTGTCCTCCTCCTCCTGCACCAAATCAACAGGCCCTTGCTCCGAATTTTTAGAGGACCATTAGGCTGCCCTAACTCATAATTATTAGAGACCATCACTCATACATTTTGGAGGGGTATCAGATGGCTCACACATATATTTTGGAGGGCCATGAGGCTGCCCTTACTAATACATTTTGGAGGGTGATTAGAAGGCTCTCACTTATACATTTTTGAGGGCCATCAGGTTGCCCTCACTCATACATTTTTTAGAGCCATCAGGCAGCCCTCAGTCATACATTTTGGAGAGTAATTAGGAGGCTCTCACTCATAATTTATGTAGAGTCATCAGGCGGCCTTCACTCATAATTTATGGAGGGCCATCAGGCGGCCTTCACTCATAATTTATGGAGGGCCGTCAGGCGGCCTTCACGTCAAATTTTTTTTCTTTGCTACATATTTTGTTTTAAAAAATAAAACAAAGTTTGCAGGTGAGAGCACAAGCCTATGGTCTGGACCACATAATCCTCAGCCTGATCTTCCTTCCTCATACTCGGGCAATCAGAGGAGATCTTTACACTAGAGCACACAGTGAGGAGGATATGGAGAACAACATTCTGCCATCTTCTCTATTGTGTCAGTGCACGGAAATCGGACTGCACTCAGATGTCATCCAAGTGTAGTTTGATGATTTCCACTCACCCATAGACTTGAATGGGTGAATCTCATCCAATTTGCGTAGAAAATTGCAACATGCTGCTATTTTTTTTCATTGACAGATTCTGCCTGCAAAAACAATCAGACATCAGCTCTGCCCTATTGAATAACATTGGACCGAGTACTGTCAGATAAAATATCAGATAGCTCTTGTCCGATGTATCCGGGGCTGTGAGAGAGCCCAGGACGACACTATCTGACATCTCCGTAGCAAGGTCATGCCATGCATCTGAGAATGTGTCCATTTACTGGTCCTTTTTTCACATCTCATTTGTAAAAGATAATGTAAATGTGTATTAATGCTTTGAGTAAACCCATAAACAGATGTTCAATGTATTTTCCATCCTGATGAATTTTGCCTTTCAGTACAAGCTGTGAGAAAACAGCTGGAAATACCTCCAGGGAACATGTTTAAAACAAAAGGACATAATGAGTGTGCTAATTTGTATGCTATTACCCATAATCCTTGTCCACAGCCTTATGGATTATGACAAATCATAAGGTTATAAACTAAATATTTCTATGAAGTTTTTATGCATTGTCAATTTCTCCTCCGACTCATCCAATTCTGAAAGTAACCCAATTTCCAGATCATTTAATGTTGTATGTACCGATCCTGTGTGTCACGATCATCTCCATGCATGTTGAGACCACTGACAGCCTTTGGACTGGAGCCTCTCATCTGGCTCTCTTCACTTAAATGGGTTTAATTTCTCTAGGCATTGATGTGGTTAAGTGCCAGTTTTGCTATGGCGGCTTTTCCAAAACAGTTCCTTGTTGAGTGATCAGCTGCATTCACTAAGTAGTCACGCCCTTCATCTTTAAACAGTGGTGTATCCCAGCATTCCCTGCTGAAGATACAAAGTCAGTTGTGTCCTGGCCGCCTTTGAGGAAGGTTCTGCAAGTTAAGTGCCTATCTCTGGCTATATCCTTTTGGTTCACAAACCTAAAAGACTTCTCCTAAAGGAGAAATTGGCCCCGTATCAATGTAAAAACCTAAAAAGAGGGCTCTCCCAATAGTAAAGTGACAACAGTCAGCCCGAGAGAAACCAAGCAAAGAAGGACCAAAAGATATAATGAAAATAAATAAATAAATAAATATTTTATTGCATCAATAACATAGTGAGACAGGCAAAAAACAGTGAGGGTGAGCTAGATGACAATTGCACCCAGAGACAACCAAACTATAAAATGACCAGCACCCGAGAAACACAACAAGCTGCACTGAGCATGTGAAGGGCACATCCAGAATCTAACGTTCCAGATGACAATAAAAGTGATACCAGAAAAAAACAGTATGAATATAAGATAAGTAACAGACAGTACACCCACAGATTCAGGATGGATATAAATGGAAGAAATACATAATCAAACCCTGAATCTGCATGGACTGATACTCTTAGTAAAGGAGGTGTCACACACAGCGACGGCGACAACGACGTCGCTGCAAAGTCGCCATTTTCTGTGACGTAGCAGCGACCTCAACAGTGACGTCGCTATGTGTGACACATAACAACGATCAGACCCCTGCTGCGAGATCGCTGCTCGCTCTCAAATATCCCAGTTCATTTTTTGATCGCTGCTATCCCACTGTGCCACATGCATCCTTTTGTTTGACACCGTAGCAGCGACAGTCGCGACGACGCTGAAGGCAGTGACATGGGACTGAAGGCACGACAAGGGTGTGTTTTTGCGGTGTTTTTTACAACGCCCCCATGACTCCGATTGGTGGTCACAACAGCGTTCTGATTGGGTAACTTGCCGAAGGCGTTACAGTGATTTCATTCTTAACCCCTTCAGCCCCGGGGCACTTTCCGTTTTTGCGTTTTTGTTTTTTGCTCCCCTTCTTCCGAGAGCCGTAACTTTTTTATTTTTCCGTCAATCTTGCCATATGAGGGCTTGTTTTTTGCGGGACAAGTTGTACTTTTAAATGAAACCATAAGTTTTACCATATGGTGTACTGGAAAGCAGCAAAAAAATTCCAAGTGTGGAAAAATTGCAAAAAAAGTGTGATGGCACAATAGTTTTTGGGATGTTTTATTCACGGTGTTCACTATATGGTAAAACTGATGTGTGGGTATGATACCTGAGGTCGGTGCGAGTTTGTAGACACCAAACATGTATAGGTTTACTTGTAACTAAGGGGTTAAAAAAAATTCACAAGTTTGTCCAATAAAAGTGGCGCACGTTTTGCGCCATTTTCCGAAACACGTAGCGTTCTTATTTTTTGGGATCTATGGCTCAGTGACGGCTTATTTTTTGCGTCTCGAGCTGATGTTTCTAATGGTAGCATTTTTGCGCAGATGCTACGTTTTGATCGCCTGTTATTACATTTTGCGTAAAACTTGCGGCGACCAAAAAACGTAATTTTGGCGTTTGGAATTTTTTTGCCACTACGCCGTTTACCAATCAGATTAATTGATTTTATATTTTGATAGATCGGGCATTTCTGAACGCGGGGATACCAAATATGTGTATATTTATTTATTTTTTAACCCTTTAATTTTCAATGGGGGGAAAGGGGGGTGATTTGAACTTTTAGGTTTTTTGTTTTTTTTTTAATTTTTTAAAACTTTTTTTTTACTTTTTTTATTTTATTTTACTAGTCCCCCTAGGGGGCTATAGCAATCAGCAATCCGATTGCTGATCGCTATCTGCTGATTACAGCTATACCGCTGTAAACAGCAGAAATAGTCACTTTCTTTCTTCCTCTGCTCCGTGCCGAGGAAGAATGAAAGTGAAACTTCGTAGCACCAGGCGTCATCACATGACCCTGTGCTACGATGGCAACCACCGAACGTCACGTGATCACTCACGTGACGTCCGGAGGGGGCGGCGGTAAGAAAAAAAGATGGCCGCGCGCATATAGATCTCGCTGCCAGACTTTGGCAGCGAGATCTAAGGGGTTAATGTTCCGGGTGGAATGCGATTCCACTCGGAACATGTAGGCACACATGTCAGCTGTTGAAAACAGCTGATATGTGTGCCGATCCACGCCGCCTGCCCGCGGCAGGGGGCGGGGCTTACCGGGACACGATCCATGACGGATATATCCGTCCATGGTCGTGAAGGGGTTAAAGTTCCATTCTGTGTTCCACGTAGTAGAGTCTCTGTCTGGTGTCGCTAGTGCGTCGTTCTTTGTGGATCTTTCATCATACCTTGTGATTGAAAAGGTAGGTATGCTTTGTGTTCTCAAACTGTTGTATATAGGATAGTAGTCTTGTATAAAGGAGCAGTATTATAGTAGTTGTATTCTTCCACCAATCGGAACAGAGGTGCTTGAAAAAGGCAACGCAAAGGGGTAAATACCACGCCTCTATCAAGGTCTGAGCCATCGCACAGCGACATGTGTGACACGTCCCAACGACCGTCGAGGTCATTATGATCGCTGCTCTGTCGTTGTTTAAAACTACATGTTTGACAGCTAAATAGCGATCATGTAGTGACTTTCAGGGTTGCTGTTACGTCACAGAAAATGGTGACGTAACAGCGACATCGTTGTCGCTGTCGAAGTGTGACTCCAGCTTAAGATACAGTAGGTATAAGTAACATATAAGTAACTGATTACCTTGGAACATGATAGTAAATAAAGCAGCCTGGTGGGATCCGGTAGCTCTACGCGCCTCAATGCGTTTCACCAAAACGGCTTAATCAGGAGGCATGAGTGTAGTGAGGGAAGGAGGTTTAAATACATGTGTCCTAATAGCCAGCAAGAAATGAGGCAAATCAGCGCGCAACACGGCCATGTTTCTCCGCCTCCGGAAATGATGTAGCTCCTGTGCACAATGAGATGGGAAGGAGGACGTGTGTCATCCCACACATCTCCCTGGCAATACAACAACTGCCAAGGCGGGAGGCCTGAGCAACGCATGCATGCTGCGTATCTGTGCTAAAAAGGTGAGGTTATGGAGCTGCACAATGTAAGAGCACATGATATCATATCACTCCGCCTAAAAAGACGGCGGGGCTGTGGAGTGCAGCAATGTAACAACAAACCCCAATGATAATGGAGCCCCAGTTGCACATGTGTGTAAAACATCTGTGACGCCCTGGACTAGCCAGGTAGTCACAGTTAGTGCCCCACACAACACCGGTCCCCTAAAAAGGAGTCATGAGCCAACCACAAAAACCCTAGTCACCTCAAAAAGTTGAGTTCAGACGAGTTGAGAGTGAGTGAGGAGTGGAGGAGGTGAGGCCTGTGAGACAGGCTGGTGACATCCCATCGCTGTTGCTGTGTGTGACATCCAGCAACAACCTGGCCCCTGCTGTGAGGTCGCCGGTCGTTGCTGAATGTCCAGGTTCATTTTTTGGTTATCGCTCTCCTGCTGTGACACACACATCGCTGTGTGTGACAGCGACAGAGCGACGAAATGAAGGGAGCAGGAGCGGTAAGCTGTAACCAGGGTAAACATCGGGTAGCCAAGGGAAGACCTTTCCCTGGTTACCCAATATTTACCTTCATTACCAGCGTCCGCCGCTCTCACGCTGCCAGTGCCAGCTCCCTGCTCTCTGCACATGTAGCTGCAGTACACATCGGGTAATTAACCCGATGTGTACTTTAGCTAGGAGTGCAGGGAGCCAGCGCTTAGCAGTGTGCGCGGCTCCCTGCTCTCTGCACATGTAGCTGCAGTACACATCGGGTAATTAACCCGATGTGTACTGTAGCTAGGAGTGCAGGGAGCCAGCGCTAAGCAGTGTG